>NC_084795.1:275289121-275409121 GCF_963169125.1 Humulus lupulus | reverse complement strand
TGATTTTTCTCGTGGGGAAGGCTTTTGAAAATGCTCATCATGTTTAATAGGTCAAGTTATTGACTGCAGATTCAATCAGCAGGTATGTATCCAAGGTAGATAATGAGACCTGGTGGTGGTTATGTTATATTATTTTAAATAATATAATGTTAGATTAAATAATGTGACATAATGTGATTTGTCACACCTTGTAACATATTATTGAGAGTCACAAAATTGGACACATGTATGTGCCCAAATGTGACATATTTTGGAGTTACAAACTTGTAACTCCCAAATATTACCCAATAATGTGTAGATTTGATATTACACATTTTGATTTGAATTTCTTAAAGATATATGTGAAATATGGATGTTAGAGATGTGATTTTAACTCCCATAATGTGTATGGAAGTTACAAAATCAAGTGGGAATGAATTTGGAACGTTTTGGCAAATTTGGAAAATTGGTTGCTGAAAAAACGACTTAGGCCGCTGCCTATGTTTTTCAGGCCGCGGCCTAAGAGGCAAAAATAGGCTAAATCACACCGTAGGCCACGGCTCGTGTTTTTCAGGCCGCGGCCTGAGCGGCTGACAGCATTTTCCAACTTCGGTTTTTATCCAATTTTGAACGTTTCCAACAGCCAAGTAACTCCCAAATCTCTATTTTAATTCCATAAAACATCCAATTAATCATTGGTAACAGCCATGGGGGTTGGTGGAATTTGAAATTCAAAGGGTGTCTCTAAACTCTATAAATAGGAGCCTAATGCTCACTTGTAAGACACACCATTTTTTCATCCACAAAGCACTTGGCTGAAAAATACACCAAAAGGCTTGATAATTCCAGAGAGCTATTTCCTAGAGATATCCCTTAGTGCTTAGAGAATAGGGAGAAATAAGCTTTTGGACAAAGGTCTTGAACCTTGTTCAAGTTGGTGATCCCCACTGCTCTACACTTTGGTTGTGTGAGAGTTTGTTTGTGTTTTTCATTCTTGTGTTCTTCTTATTTACTTGTATTGTTATAGTATTGAGTTTGTAATCTTCTTCTTCTACATCTTTTTATTTACTTGTATTTTGAGCAATTGAGTTGTAATACTTATTTAATAAATATTATCTTGTCCGTTGTATTTTTGCATAGAGTTGTAATTGGTTTTTCCATATTTCCATTGAGCAATAATATATATTCTCTAACAATCAAAAGCTTATTTTTCCTTTTCAATGGAAGGAGAAACCATGAAGATCTTGTGAGAATCCAACCTTGGAAAGATGGTAAGATAAGGTAATGTTCTTTGTTTTCTTAGAAGATCTAATGATTTTCATATAGTGATAGAAATGAGAAGAAGAAAAGTTTATAAATGAGAAGAAGAAAAGTTTATAAATGAGATTCATTGTTTTCTAATCTCCTTTGTTTTTTAGTGCTTAGATTAGAAGATAATATAATATCTTGAGTTTTTGTGATGTGATTAATATGTAAATAATTATTGGGTAATATGCTAGCATGTCATAGAACTTATTTTGTGTTAATGGGAAATTATTAGAATGACAACTATGAGTTTTATATGACATGTATAAATATATTGATTTTGTGAATCAATAGAAATGTGAAATCATGTGTGTATGATATTTGTAATTCATGTTTTCATATTAATAAAGAGCCATATTAGTATGATATTAGTCATGTATATTGACAACTATGTGAAATCATAATCATGCAAACATTTGTGAGATGTTAATAGGTTTTATCCTATATACATGAGAATTATCATGATTATTATGATATGTCATATAATATGATTATTAAGGTGATAATAATGTAAATATGTTTATCATATATTATTGAAATGTGATGAGTTACCATTTATTTGGTAAATAAAGAGAATTATTTGAGAAATTAAATTTCTCATTTAAGTGTTGACCATCTCATTTTATGAGATAAGAAAAGATGAACCTAAGGGGGTTACATCTTTTAATGATAAGTGTCTTGCCATTGCAAGAAAAATGAATCAAAGTGGATTCAAAAATTGTGGAATGACATATTGACTCAATAGACTTATAGTCTAGAGTGTGGTCAAATAAAATATATTTGAGAATTATTTAGTGACAATGATTCTTAAATATTCAATGAGGAGACATTTCCAAAATTGAAGAAGCAATTTTGAATCTTTATATCAATGGTGAATAAAAGATAACTTTATTCATTTTGGTTAAAGATAATGTTATGTTTAAATTAATCTCAATGAGGAGATAATTTTAAACAAAAACATAAGAAATTAAAGTATTATTCTATGATGATTCTTTATTTTGCTATGAGACATTTGTGTGAGACATTAACAAAGTTTCAAAATGAACTTGTTAAAATAATAGGTAAGTGTGTAGACCTATTGTTTCATAATGTGATTATTTGTTTGAGAAATTCTCACATTACACTTGTTTTCACATTTTATTTTGTGAAATATATAAAAGAAAACAACCAAGTGAAAGTTACTTTCAAATAAGTGTGCCTTGCTTTAGCAAGTAAATGAATCAAGACAAACATTGCGGTTTTTTATCTTGATCTATTGAGTGTTTATCATGAAGCTTAAGGACTCATCATGAACTTTGAGAATCATAGGTCTAGATTTATCTTGGAGAATAAATGACTTATTAGAAATGAGAGATTTCTATTTTTAAGTGATATTTTATTGTCACTATATGAGAAATGTGGGGGTGATGCTCCAAAGTTAATCAATTTATTTTGTTGTTAATTAATTGATTAATTTGGTCATTCTATCAAATAGGTGATTTGGAATTCCACATTCTAAATCACATTGGCTATATATGTATAGAATGGATAAACTAGACATGATTGGTGTCTAAAGTTACTGTTTGTAATATTTTGATTCAAGAAGGAATCAATTTAAAACATAAAGGAGAATTTTAGAAACAAAGAGATTTCTAGAATTAATATTCAAATGTTTATCTTGGATATTAAACTATAAAATAGTGGGGGTGTTGACTATGGTCAAAATCACTATTTTAAAGGGGTAACTATTTTAATCAAACTATGGCTAGCAGCAAAGTTTGAATAAAATAATGAGAGTGTCTAAGTATGCATACATGAGAAAAGAAATGATTCAAATGGAATCATTTCTACATCTCAAGGGGTGGGACTTACACTCCCTAAAGAGATTCACGGTTGATGGTAACCTATCTTAATACTAGTCACCAAACTAGTATTAGGTTCAATAGGTAATAACAAGTCAATCAAGTGAATAGATAGTAGTACTCAAATTTTTTACCATCTGAGATATGAGTACTAGTGTGTTACCAAAATGAGGGTTAAAACCGAAAAGTTTTTTAATAGAACTCAGTCTTGAAAAGACAAGTATTTTAGGGTAACAAAATATTGTAAGAGTTCTACCTATATAGACCTAGGGGTGGTGCCGCCCCTCATGAGAATTGGGAGTCATTCTCAAGAAAAGTCTATGAATGGAATGTGCACATGGCCATTAACGGTGCAAAAGCGAGACATTGAGGTCTCAAGTGAACATAGCAAAGGTGTGTGTGTTATCACCGGTTTGTTATCAAGGGATAATGGTTCAATGCTTCGGCAACCAAAATTTCAACAAACTTTGTGATAATTACACTAAGGTAAAATTCAAGTCGAAAGACATTTTACTTTATGCACCAATGCAAAGGTTTCTATAGAGAGTCATTATTTAATCAAGTGGGGGAATATTATATTTTAATATAATGTTTTGATTGATTAAATAAGTGTTACAAAAAGTGATTATTTAATCTAAGTGGGGGAATGTTATATTATTTTAAATAATATAATGTTAGATTAAATAATGTGACATAATGTGATTTGTCACACCTTGTAACATATTATTGAGAGTCACAAAATTGGACACATGTATGTGCCCAAATGTGACATATTTTGGAGTTACAAACTTGTAACTCCCAAATATTACCCAATAATGTGTAGATTTGATATTACACATTTTGATTTGAATTTCTTAAAGATATATGTGAAATATGGATGTTAGAGATGTGATTTTAACTCCCATAATGTGTATGGAAGTTACAAAATCAAGTGGGAATGAATTTGGAACGTTTTGGCAAATTTGGAAAATTGTTTGCTGAAAAAACGACTTAGGCCGCTGCCTATGTTTTTCAGGCCGCGGCCTAAGAGGCAAAAATAGGCTAAATCACACCGTAGGCCGCGGCTCGTGTTTTTCAGGCCGCGGCCTGAGCGGCTGACAGCATTTTCCAACTTCGGTTTTTATCCAATTTTGAACGTTTCCAACAGCCAAGTAACTCCCAAATCTCTATTTTAATTCCATAAAACATCCAATTAATCATTGGTAACAGCCATGGGGGTTGGTGGAATTTGAAATTCAAAGGGTGTCTCTAAACTCTATAAATAGGAGCCTAATACTCACTTGTAAGACACACCATTTTTTCATCCACAAAGCACTTGGCTGAAAAATACACCAAAAGGCTTGATAATTCGAGAGAGTTATTTCCTAGAGAGATCCCTTAGTGCTTAGAGAATAGGGGGAAATAAGCTTTTGGACAAAGGTCTTGAACCTTGTTCAAGTTGGTGATCCCCACTGCTCTACACTTTGGTTGTGTGAGAGTTTGTTTGTGTTTTTCATTCTTGTGTTCTTCTTATTTACTTGTATTGTTATAGTATTGAGTTTGTAATCTTCTTCTTCTACATCTTTTTATTTACTTGTATTTTGAGCAATTGAGTTGTAATACTTATTTAATAAATATTATCTTGTCCATTGTATTTTTGCATAGAGTTGTAATTGGTTTTTCCATATTTCCATTGAGCAATAATATATATTCTCTAACAGGTTATACCGAGGCTGGGAATTACAGCCATGGTTTGAGTTCTTCACCTGCTCCTTAAAATTTCCAACAGGTGTTTATAGATATGCAATTAAGATTGCAGAGTCAAGAGGAAGAGATTAGGTGTTTGAAACAGTAGCATAATCTATCAAGGAACACCTCTTCCTTTGCTATGCCAGGAGTGGCACCAGTATTGGTTCAGCCTAGGGATGAGAACAGGTGGGAATTTCTTTGTGGGAGATTCTAGGAGTATTACCCTCCAGTTTTTTAGGGAGGCCTAGATCCATTCAGAGCTGAGCAATGGATGGGCATGATCAGTTCCATCCTCGATAGTATAGGGGTGGTAGGTCACAATAGGGTGGTCTGTGCCACATTTGTATTGCGGGATGATGCCCGGATATGGTGGGAAGTAGTATCCCAGACACGAGATATAACAGTGATGGACTGGAAATAATTTAGGCACCTATTTAATGAAAGATATTACTGTAATGCAGTCAAGACTGCTAAGATGAATGAGTTTCTGAACCTCGTTCAGGGAAATGCAACGGTAACCGAGTATGTTAACATATTCGATGGGTTGGCCAAATTTGCTTTTGATATGGTACCCACGAATGTAGCTCGAAAGGAAAGGTTTATCCAAGATTGAATCCTAGAATAGCTCAAGGCATTAGAGTTGCCCCAGTGCATGAAATCTCTACCTACGCTTAGGTGGTAGGGAAGGCTCTTGTTGTTGAGAGCACAGTAAATGAGATTATAAAGTAGAGTGCCGGAGAGCACAGGGCTTAGACAGTGATACCTCCATTTGTTGGATCGAGCAAGAACAAGGATTGGAAAGTTTACCTAGAATGCACTCAGTGTATGCGGCATCATCTGGGAGAATGCCGAGCAAGGGCATGTTTCGTTTGTGGAATGGTTGGGCACCGTAAGAGGAATTTCCCAAGGCGAAGGAAGGATGAGCAAAAGGGGGTGGATAGCTCCACTCCAGCTCGAGTGTTCGCTCCGATGCAGTCTGAGACTGAGGCTGGTTCCTCAGTGGTGGCAGGTCAGCTTTCTAGTTCTGATTTTTTGTATTGTGCTGACCGGTTTTGGTGCCATGTTGTTCTTTGCTTGTTGCATGTAGAGAGGTATAGACTTGTTCTGCAGATTACATGGTTATGATGTGATGAGAATGTGATACTATATTGGTAATTTGAAGAGATGGGTTAGGTTATGGTGAAAAAGGACTCATCAGTTGGTTTAATAAGGTTGGTTATGACTGACTTCGATATAATCCTGGATATAGATTGGTTAGCCAAGTATGGGGCAATAATAGACTACAAGGAAAGGATAGTAACTCTTGGGATTGAGAGTGGGAGACCCTTGTAGTAGTTGGCACTGCACATATGACGACTGGAATTCGAGCTAGAGATCTATTACAGGAGGATGCATAGAACTCCTAGCTAGTGTGGTAGATACCACTTAGGTTGTGCCAGTGGGATCAAGACAGACTGGATTAGTCTGTGAGTTTCTAGATGTATCTCCAAGGGATTTGTTAGGATTATCATTTACACAAAGATATAGAATGGTAATTGGAATGGTGCCAGGGACGGAACCAAGTCTAGGGCACTTTATTAAACAGCTTCAGCAGAATTGTAAGAACTAAAGGCTCAGTTATTGAGTAAGATGGTATTCTCCAAAGTGGATCTTCGATCTGATTATTATCAGCTAAAGATCAAGAGGAGGGACAAGTAGAAGGTTACCTTTTATATTAGTTATGGGCACTGGGAGTGTCGAGTTATGTTTTGAGGATTTGATTAATGCTGAGTTGTTTTGATGGATTAGATGAACAAGGTATTTAAAGACTATCTGAATTGGATTTATGACTGTCATGATCGAAGATATTGTGGAATACTCTCAGTTGAAGATTTACCGAGTTCAAGGAACGCCTTAGAGGGAAGGAATTTCCTTGGATAGGCAGGATATTACATGTGCTTTGTGGAAGAGTTCTGAATCTTCTTACAGATCAGAACCAGTTTGTAGGTTATTATGACACCTCATTGACAGGAAAAAAAGGTGAATGCCCAAGCAACATGTTAGTTGAGGGGTGTGACCAGAACTAGAGCAGAGTTACTAGTGGGCCAGGTGGCCAACATTATGTTTGAGTTACTCTTTTAGAGAGGATCAAAAGGGAAAAACAGTTAAGTGAACCCATAAATGGGAAGAGCTGAGGGGAATGGCTTCGCTGGATTAGCTAAGGATTATGCAGTGTTAGGTATGATTTATTGTGGTATAAGGATTGGATTTGGAATCCGATGGAAACTGGGAATAAATGGGAGATTCTGGATGAATCTCATATTACCTCTTATTCTCTTCATCCAGGCATCATGAAGATGTATCAGAATTTCAAAGCTTTTTATATAGGTGGCTTGGGATGGAGAGGGACGTAATTGAATATGTGGTAAAGTTCTTAACCTGTTAGCAGGTCAAGACAGAATATCAGAAACCAGTAAGGTCATTACAGCCTTTGTGTAGTCCATAGTGGAAGTAAGGAAACATCACGATATATTTTGCGGTGGGGTTGCCCAGAATAGTGGGCCAGCATGAATTGGTTCGGGTCATTATTGACCAGTATATAAAGTCAGCTCCCTTCTGTTAGTAAGGACAAGTAATACAGTTGATCAGTATATAGACCTCTATGTGAGAGAGGTAGAACGCCTTCATGGAATTCAAGATATATCTTATTGGATGAGGACCCTGTTATTACTTCCAAGTCTTGAGGAAGATTGCAAAAGGCGATGAGTATATAGTTGGAGTTTAGTACAATTTATTATCCTCAGATTGATGGTAAATCAGAGAGAGGGAGTTATCCAGTTATTGGAAGGGCACTTTATGAGATGTTGTATGGTAGAGAATGTATATCGCCCAGTCATTGGGATGAGATGGGTAAGATGTTATATTTGGATTCTGAGGTAGTTTAGAGAACCATTGAGGTTATTGAAAGGTTAGAGCTTGGATGCTCACTTCTAAGAGTAAATGGAAAAGTTATGTTAATTTGAAATGTAGGAACATGGAGTTCCAGGTGGAAGACTGTATCTCCTTAGAATGTCACCATGGAAAGGGTGACGAAATAAGGGCAAGTTGAGCTCTAGATTAGTAAGGACTGTTTGAATCCTGGATAGGATTGGTCAGGTTGCCTATGGATTGGCTTTATCTTTGGCACTGTCAGCAATACACAATGTATTTCATATTTCCATGTTGAGAAAACGTGTGTTAGATGAGACTCATGTGTTGAGTTATGAGGATCTAAAATTGGAGGCTAAGTTATCCTGTGAGGAATAGCCAGTCCAGATATGAGACAAAAAGAATAGAGTTCTGAGGAACAAAGTTGTACCTTGGTTTAAGGTATTATAAGGAAACAGTAGGGTCGAGGGAGCGACCTGGAAGCTGGAATCAGATATGCGGAATTTATATTCTGGGCTGTTCAGATGATCATATACAAACAGATCTTAATCCTGAAGTTACTATGAACTCTTTTTTATGTTATATGAGTTCTTTGATTCACTCGTTAGGGTTTTTCAGAATGATCAGGCTAGAAACTTTTGTTTTGGGAACTCATTAATGTAAATGGCTAAGGACATAGTGTAACGACCTGAATTCGCTAATAGGGCTTAGGGCCTTGATTAGCGTGCCCGGAGGGCAATAAATGAGTTAATATGTGAATTTATGTGAATATATGATAATGATTCATGTTTAGTTGAGTAAAATGTGCATGTGGGCCCTGTTTGGATAGTAGGGGTATAACTGTGATAAATGCGATATGTATGTGATTTATCTGTGTAACACGGCCTGAGACAGTCCTAGGGAGCGGTTAGCCTGAAAGTGACAACGGGGTTGAGAATCCAACTCGGGGCGAGTCAAGGGGTAATTAGGGCATTAACTATTGTATGGGGTTATCGGGTTATGGAAATAAATATCTGGAGATATATTTGAGGTTAGAATGTCTAGGAGGGAATATTGGGGAAATTTACCATTTTGCCCTCGGGGACGTTTTGGTACCCCGAGCCTTGAGGTAACTGTTGGTTTTTATTGATCAAATCAGAGATTATGCGCAGCGGAACAACAATCAAATTGTCAGATTAATCCCATAAGATTTCTAGATCTACTTCTTCACACTCATATATGTATTGAATCAAGGACAAGAATAGAAAAATTACCTCAGGTCCTTCCTTGCTGCTATCTTTTCGTATGGCTGAATCCTTGAGATCTCACACCAAGATCTTCCAAAATGGTCTCAGTCACACAAAGAACGAGTGTGGGCTCGCTATACAAATAATAGGCAATAACTATTTATCAGATGTTCTCAACACATGAGATCTGATAAAGTTTGGACCTAGGTTTTGTGAAGAACAATAACCTTTATTTTTGTCACTGTTCTCTTTTCTCTGAGAGAATCCTAGATATTTTTCTATCCCTGAAAACTTACGTTCTGTGAAAACTGATATCCAATATTTAATAATATATAATATATTAAAATATTTGTTGTTTTAAACAAATTCAAAATAACTGATCAGTTATCAGATTTTTGTTTAAATAATAATATTTAATCATATTAAAATATCTCATTATTTATTTAATATTTAAATAACTAAAATTGTGGAATTAAGAGACTAAGTCCATCTCTTATGCGTGTAGCACAGTGCTTGTGCACTGTGCCACACGTGTACCACATGCCTGTGGAGGCATGTGATTTTTCCCAATTTTTATTATTATTTAAATACCAAAAATCCCAAAAATAAATTAATTCAAAATTAATTATATTTTTGATAAATCAAATAATTAATTAATTAATTACACATAATTAAATAATAATTATGTTTGATACATAGAAAAATATTTTACTTATCACATAAGTCCTTTTTGCCCATTTTTGTATTTGCCTTTGACAGTGATTGTTTGAGCCATTTTAGGGACCATGGACCTATAACATTAAGCTCCAATAAATTGAAACTAAATAATTAAACTCTTGTAGAGTCCAAGAATTTTACTTAGCTAAGATAGATAATAGTATGATAGTACTTATAGCATTATCTTTGTTACTATGGATTTTTGGTTCAGACCGGGAATTATTTGGACACTCATAGTAGTACTTATAGATTTTCTAAGTTTAATCTATAGTTTAAGAATATTAAGTATAACCTAAGGTTTGATTAAAGTGACTGATATTAAGGATTATATTTATTATATTATAAGGTTTAGACATCAACCAATAGGATTTTAAACACATGTTATGAATGGTGATTAAGGATTAAGTATTTTTGGGGATTAAATCTAATAAGGAGTAAAGTTTGAATGTTATAGGGTCAGTCAGCAGCTTTGAATACGTTGAGGGCTTAGTCAAGGCTGTTTACCCCATTCAAACTTAGCTAAAATTTGTGTAATTTCGTGTTTAAATATTCAGCGTATGCCGATATATCGCAGCTATAGGGGGCGATATATCGCAGCACGTAGATACGGAAAACACGAATCAATGCACGGTCGCCTCGGGAACAGTGGTCCAGGCGATATATCGCCTATAGGGGGCGATATATCGCCTCCACCAGCATGTTTTCAAACACTTTTGAATTCTTTTCCTTTCAGCCATTCAAACTTCTTCAAAAGTCTAGCATCTTTTGAACGAGTCTTCAGCCTCTGCTGAACGATTATTCAAATGATTTTCACCTAAAAAGCCATTATTTTTATTCAAGTAAAATCAAGATACTTTCATTCCCAAACTCTATAAATAGGACCTAGTACCCAGCCATTATTCACCTTTTGCTCTAAGTTCAGAAGCTGCTAGTGTTAAGTGAGTGTGAGAGTGTAAACACCTGGTTTGGGAAAAACTATAAGCTTAAACATCATAAGCTTATCAAACACTTTGGGAAGTGAGTTCTATAGTATTTCGGTGGAGGTGTAGATTGGTCTTTCAAGTCTTTGAGGTAACCAAAACTATAGTTCCTTTCTGTATTATGTTATTTTCTTTCCCATAGTCTTCTACTCAATCTCTAACCTTAATCTTCATTTTGGTTAGGGAATCTAAGTTCTTGAGCACTTAAGTTTGGTAAGTGTGACTTTCAATGGTTTAGCCTTCCTATTCAGTTTCATTTCTTCTTCTTCATAAGACTCACTCTTTCTCATATGGTTTTAGGAGTGTTCCAAAAGTCCCAACTCAGTCCATTATAACCAGGTAACTTTGGTAAGGAAAATAGGCTAGAATCAATATGTTATGTGCTTATGTTATCTATATGTTTTATGTTATTAATGTGTTATGATATGTATATGTGTATGTTTGTAGGCTTGGGCATATGACCCATATGACTAACAAGACCCCAAAAGGGTTATGGGCATATGACCTACTTAGCTAGTAGGACCCCACTAATCCCATGGGCATATGCTTGTTTAGTCTATGGGACCCCAAGTAATAATGGCCATTATAATAAGTGTATGTTATATGTATTATGTTAAGTCTTTATGTTTCTTATGAAATTATGTATATGATTAAGTGTTAGATTTTTCCTTGCTGGGCATTAGGCTCATTCCTTTCTGTTTATGTGCAGGAAATAAGCTTTAGAGGTGGAAAGATTCGTGACGCTTAGAGGATGTGTATCGATGGTGAATGGAGTCAAGGAGCCGAGCGTTATTCGATTCGAGGATGTAGTCTTGTTTATGTTTTTTTATGGTTTTAAATGTATTTTCCGCATTTTCTATGTAACTCTTTTCACTTTAAGTTATTTTTGTTTTAAAGACAATGGGTACCCATATCCTACTTATTTTTATGAAAGTAACCTTTGTTTCTACAAGTTTATAATAAATTATGGTATTTTCGCAAATGTATGTTTTAGTAAGAATTTGTATGTATAGTTCGATAATGGTCCAAGAGTCTAGATTAGTGGGTCATTACAACTCTTTAATTATAATAGTTAATTTATTAATTCTGATATTACTCCACTATGAATTCAGAATTGCACTCTTTATGTTATAGATATACTTTTACAGAAATCTTTTTCTTAAGTCGTCCATTGATATAACCATCTTACAATAGTTCAACCCTCTAATTAATTAGTTCATAAATTAGAATGGGAGAATTACCATTTAACCTTTCTAATTTACTTATTATTCCTTAAGTACCATTAATTCACTAGTGAATAATTAATCTATAATCTAATTATAGATTTGAGCTCAAAATCATTCAGTTCCAGAATTAACCCTTAAGGGAACTAATATACGATCCGTTAGAAAAGATTAGATTCCGTATTGTTGATACATGTTCCCAGCCATCCATGATATTAAATCTCCAAAACAAAAGTCATTAGCCTCATTCTTTGAAGAGACCTTAACGAATGAATCAAAAGATTTAATAAACATGAACAGGAGTTCATGAACACTCAGGATTTAGGTTGATCTATAAATGATCATCAGTTGTGATATGAATTACAAGTCTTTATTATTAAATGGTTTTTGGATAAAGACTTTAATTCATATTGGTCCATGTCATATATAATCATATTATATAAAAACACATTTACTAAGATGTCTTACCACATCAATAATCTGAATCTAGATTATTTGTATCATTATGATACTCAGTAAACCGTACTTACAACTCCAATTAAAGAATCCCATAACTTTAATTTGTTGTTGTTGACTATTTTTATTCATTCATGTGATCTTAATTCTCTCGTACTAATACAAGATCACATCCTCAATAATGAATATGGAATTTTTCTGATATTTACAAAATTATTCAAACAATAATTTAACAATCTAAATATAACAATAATAATAAACTATTGTATTTATTTATTCATAGAAAATCAAATGTCTTTACATGCTTTTAGGACACACTCCTAACAATCTCCCACTTTTACTTAAAGCAAGTGAGGCATTTCTCTCAATCCCATATTACGTACATGACCCTCGAATTGCTTTGCTGGAAGCGTCTTCGTAAACGGGTCTGCGAGGTTGTGTTCTGATGCAATTTTCAGAATGATCACATCTCCTCTATGTACGATTTCTCTGACTAAGTGATATTTGCGCTCTATATGCTTTCCCCTCTTGTGGCTTCTTGGTTCTTTAGAATTGGCCACTGCTCCACTGTTGTCACAGTAAATAACAATTGGTTTCTCCACTTCTGGAATTACTTCCAGATCTGTGTAGAACTTTTTCAGCCAAACTGCTTCCTTAGCTGCTTCACAAGCTGCTATGTATTCAGCTTCCATGGTTGAATCAGCTATACTGGATTGCTTAATGCTTCTCCAGACAACTGCTCCACCACCAAGAGTGAACACTGACCCAGAAGTAGACTTTCTACTATCCTTGTCAGATTGAAAATCTGAGTCAGTGTATCCAGTAGGTTCGAGGTCACTACCCGAATATACTAGCATATAGTCTCTCGTTCTCCTGAGATACTTGAGAATATGTTTCACCGCAATCCAGTGTTCCAAACCTGGATTTGATTGATAACGACTGACAATTCCTACTGCATAACATATGTCAGGTCTAGTACATAACATTGCATACATTAGGCTCCCTACAGCTGATGCATAGGGATACTTTCTCATGTCCTCTTGCTCTTGTAGTGTCTTTGGACACTGATCTTTGCAAAGAGAAATTCCATGTCTGGTCGGCAATTGACCCTTTTTGGAATTCTCCATAGAGAATATTTCAAGCACTTTATCAATATAATTTTCTTGTGAAAGTGCTAGGAGCTTGTTCTTTCTATCTCTTAGAATTTTAATGCCTAGAACATAGCTCGCTTCTCCCAAATCTTTCATTTGGAATTTGTCAGCCAACCATTTCTTTACATTTGATAATGTCTCTACATCATTCCCAATGAGTAGGATATCATCAACGTAAAGAACTAAGAAAACCACAATTTTTCCTTTGATGTATTTATAAACACATGCTTCGTCTACATTTTTTTCGAAACCATATGTTTTAATAGTCTCATCAAATGTTAAGTTCCAAGATCTTGATGCTTGTTTCAATCCATATATGGATTTCAACAATTTGCATACCTTTTGATCTTGATCCTTCTTTATAAACCCTTCTGGTTGTTCCATATAAATGGTTTCATCAAGGTGGCCATTCAGAAAAGCTGTCTTGACGTCCATTTGCCATATCTCATAATTATAAATGGCAGCTATGGATAAGAGTATGCGAATGGACTTAAGCATGGCCACAGGAGAAAATGTTTCTTCATAGTCCACACCCTCTCTCTGTGTGTAGCCTTTGGCCACAAGCCTTGCTTTATAGGTTTCTACCTTTCCATCTGCACCCCTTTTCTTCTTGTAGATCCATTTGCATCCAATGGCATTAACATTGTCAGGCAAATCTACAAGTTCCCAGACTGAATTGGAATACATTGATTCCATTTCTTGATTCATGGCTTCTTGCCACTTATCAACATCAGGGTCTTCCATTGCTTCTTTAAAAGTCAATGGATCGTCTTTTTTAGTATCTGATACAAGAACGTGTGCCTCATGTTCGTAGCGAATAGGTTGTCTCACAATCCTCCCACTACGATGTTGCACCGGTTTTTCCTTTTCAAGAATTGTGGTTTCTTTGGTTGTTTTATCATTAATTTTTGCTGGTGACTTTGTGATTTTATTTGAGACCATCTCCTCCAGTACAACCTTACTGCGAGGTTTGTGGTTATTAACATAGTCATATTCAAGAAAAGTTGCATTTGTCAATACAAATGTTTTATTTTCTTTTGGACTATAGAAAACTCCACCACTAGTCTCTTTGGAATATCCCACAAACATACACACTTCATAGCATGTTTCCAACTTCTCGGTCTTTCCTTTAAGCACACGTGCAGGACACCCCTAAATTTGAAGATGGTGTAAACTAGGTTTACAACCATTCCATAATTCTATGGGTGTCTTTTGGATAGACTTAGATGGAACATCATTCAATATGTATAGAACACATTGAATCGCATATCCCCTGAATGACAGTGGTAATGATGAGAAGCTCATCATTCATCTAATCATATCTAATAACGTTCTATTCCGTCTTTCTGAAACACCATTTTACTATGGCATTTCAAGTGTAGTGAGTTGGAATTGAATGCCATGCTCACGTTGATGGTTCTTGAATTCACAGTCCAAGTACTCTCTTCCTCGATCAGATCGAAGTGCTTTTTAGTGATTTACCTAATTGCTTTTAGCCTTTGCTTGAAATTCTTTGGACTTTCCAAAAGTCTAAGATTTTCATTGCATTAAGTATAGGTAACCATATCTTGAATAATCGTCAATGTAAGTGACGAAATATTCACAACCTCCTCTTGCTTGTACATTAAGTGGATTGCAAAATCCATATGTATTAGCTGAAGTGGTTCTGTGGCTCTTGAACCTTTAGTAAAGAAAGGTCTCTTGGTCATTTTGTTTTCTAGACAGGATTTACAAACAGGGAGAGATCCAATAGATGGTTCTCTTAAAGGACTATCCTTTAGTAGCCTATTTATTCTGTCCAGACCAATATGGCCCAATCTCAAGTGCTACAGGTATGTTTCACTATTGGAATCAGTTTAATAGATTTAGAATTAGCTGTTTTTAAATAATTCAAAATTATAAAAATTTGTCATTCATTATAAGTATGTAAACTTTGTTTATCCCAAAGCATTTGCATAACAAGTAAATAAATAATTTCTTTAAATAATAACTACTTTATTAATAAAAGAAATAAATGTTATGCAAAATTAGAAATAAGTTTCCAAACATTAATAATTAAAATTATTAACAATAAACTGAATTTCTAGACTGTAGTTTTCTTTGTTTAAAGAAATCTAAAATTTCTAAAACAAAATAAAGAAATTTAAATTGTTCAACTAACAATAAAATTACTAAATAAAACTACTGCTCTCCAACTTCTCCAGCTCCTTACTTGCTACCAAAATCCTCATCAGTCTCTTCTTCCTTTTCAGGGTTCTGATTCTGCAAAAGGAAAGACAAAAGAAAAATAGATTAGTGGCATATATTTTTGAATCTACTATCCAAAAATTTGAATATGATATTCATAGTCTTTGAATCTATTATTCAAAGTTGAAAAATATATATAAATCTTATTTACCTTTTTCGTTTGATATAAACGATGACTCTCAGCATAGACTTCCTCTGTCATTGCTCGCCACATCTCATGGGCTGAGTCATATTGTATATATTTTTCCTTTGTTTCGTCAGGCATGGTGGAAAGCATGCAATAACGTGCCATACGATCGGATTTCATCCAATCTGCATATTTTTCTTCTGCTTCGTAGCTAGTAGCCAGAGGTGGTTCTGTTGGAGGTTTTTCACAGACAGTTGATATCATCTTCTTATAAGAAAAAATAGTCAACATGGCTCAAAACCAGTATTTCATATTTCCAGGTTCAAAAACCAAGGATTTGAGAAAGACATCGGTGTGTGATTCACCAATAGACATTTTGCTGGTAATAAATAAGTACAAATAAATATTATTATTATATTTAGAAAAATAAATATCAAGGTTTCAGAAATTAAACGTGATGCATGAGCACAATCAAAACACATAAAATAAAGATTAATTTCCACGATAAAATTTTCTAACAATTAAAGTGCCGCCTTAGGGTCGGTCAAATTAATTTTAGAGAATTTATAAGACATTCTTATCTTTATTGTTTAATACTTAAAATAACTCTTTATTTTCTCTTTTAAACATTAAAGTACCGCTTAGTTTGGTCAAGTTATGATTATCCACTCTCAAGCTTAATCATAACTTTGTGAGTATAACCCATTATTTCGGAGTTCATGACTTAACTTAGGACATGCCGCCTTAGGGTCGGTCAAGCCTAAAATACATCATTAGTTCCTATCTATGTAAGAAATATAACCTTGCTATTGATATGTCCAGACACCTTCCTTAGGGGGACGAAAACAAAGCCGTCGCGAGGCGCTATTCATATTTCACGGTGTCATATTAATAATGGAGACCATGGGTTATGTTTGAGATATCAACCCTCTCCCACTCACTATTTTGAAATAAGTGTTTTTAACCTAATTAATTCCAAATTAATTATAGTTTCTTTAAACTTTATGAACACAATTAAAATTGGAAAGAAAGCGAGTTTCTAGGTCCATATCCAATTTTAAATTACCAATCATGTTCATCTAAACTTTACTAAAACACTTTTAAAATAAAGTTAGTTTAAAGAAATTAAGTCATAAAGACTTAAAAATTGGTGTGATATTTTACCAAGTTTTCAAAATAAAACTAAGTAATTTACATGCAATTGATTTCACAAAACAATTCATATAAACATATAGGACAATCCTAATAATTATGTTTCTACTAATGAGATGCATGATTATGATTGTGTGGGTTTTCATGTATGGCATACAATGCATGAACATGTTATCAATCACATTAACCACATGAAAATAATTATTTAAATAAATAAATAAACAATAAATGTTGAACCGGGTGCTTTTGGGTATTTCTAATTTTACAACTACTTTATAAAATTAAAATAAATAAAATAAAATGCCTTGATCTCCATCGGGCTTCTTTACTTTACTGTCGGTAGGATTTGTGGCATTGTTGGTCCAGAACAATAATAAGAAAACAATTTTCAAATTATTTTTGATTAATTAAAATAAACTTTTAAATAATCATTATTTTTATTTTTCTTTTTAATTAAAACAACTTTTAATTAAAACTGAAATGAATTTAAATTAAAATCTGTTATTTTGAAAAAAATAAATTTTAAATAAGATATTCAAAAAAGTTTGTTAAGACAACAAAAATATCTCATTATTTGAATATAAAATTTCAAAAATAGGATATTTAAACATTTAAAATTTTAAAAAAAATAACAGATTAATTTCAGAAAAAAATAAAAAAATAAAAAAAAAATCTGGACCGTCAGGCGGGGCCACACGACGTCAAAACGGGGCCGCCGGGGCCAGACCGTACGGCCGTCCGTACGGCGTCCGTACGACGTCGGGCAGTGGCTCGGAGGTTGGCCTCGGAGGTGCGGTGACTGATTTCTGAATTCCGGGCTCCGTTCTGACTTTTGTGTGATCAGAATTACAATTTTATGGTATCGAAAACCAAATAAAATTACATAAATCCTATGCCCTTTACTGGCTTACACAATGATCTAATCATAAACAAATCCTAACCCAAAAACACCATACAATTAACGATTCAACATTCACACGCATTCAATCACATTAAGCCATCCATTCATAAATAAATGCATAAAATTAAACCCACACAGATTCAATACATATATATGTGAAGATGTCTCTGATACCATTTGTTGGTTTTTATTGATCAAATCAGAGATTATGCGCAGCGGAACAACAATCAAATTGTCAGATTAATCCCATAAGATTTCTAGATCTACTTCTTCACACTCATATATGTATTGAATCAAGGACAAGAATAGAAAAATTACCTCAAGTCCTTCCTTGCTGCTATCTTTTCGTATGGCTGAATCCTTGAGATCTCACACCAAGATCTTCCAAAATGTTCTCAGTCACACAAAGAAAGAGTGTGGGCTCGCTATACAAATAATAGGCAATAGCTATTTATCAGATGTTCTCAACACATGAGATCTGATAAAGTTTGGACCTAGGTTTTGTGAAGAACTATGACCTTTATTTTTGTCACTGTTCTCTTTTCTCTGAGAGAATCCTAGATATTTTTCTATCCCTGAAAACTTGCGTTCTGTGAAAACTGATATCCAATATTTAATAATATATAATATATTAAAATATTTGTTGTTTTAAACAAATTCAAAATAACTGATCAGTTATCAGATTTTTGTTTAAATAATAATATTTTAATCATATTAAAATATCTCATTATTTATTTAATATTTAAATAACTAAAATTGTGGAATTAAGAGACTAAGTCCATCTCTTATGCGTGTAGCACAGTGCCTGTGCACTGTGCCACACGTGTACCACATGCCTGTAGAGGCATGTGATTTTTCCCAATTTTTATTATTATTTAAATACCAAAAATCCCAAAAATAAATTAATTCAAAATTAATTATATTTTTGATAAATCAAATAATTAATTAATTCTTAATTAATTAATTACACATAATTAAATAATAATTATGTTTGATACATAGAAAAATATTTTACTTATCACATAAGTCCTTTTTGCCCATTTTTGTATTTGCCTTTGACAGTGATTGTTTGAGCCATTTCGGGGACCATGGACCTATAACATTAAGCTCTAATAAATTGAAACTAAATAATTAAACTCTTTAATTATAATAGTTAATTTATTAATTCTGATATTACTCCACTATAAATTCAGAATTGCACTCTTTATGTTATAGATATACTTTTACAGAAATCTTTTTCTTAAGTCGTCCATTGATATAACCATCTTACAATAGTTCAACCCTCTAATTAATTAGTTCATAAATTAGAATGGGAGAATTACCATTTAACCTTTCTAATTTACTTCTTATTCCTTAAGTACCATTAATTCACTAGTGAATAATTAATCTATAATCTAATTATAGATTTGAGCTTAAAATCATTCAGTTCCAGAATTCACCATTAAGGGAACTAATATGCGATCCGTTAGGAAAGATTAGTGTTGACGCCGTTTTTCGTCAAACAGTGAAAGAAGAGCACAAAAACAATAATAGATAATGGCCAAATACAATAAAACAAATCAAACACACGATTTTTACGTGGTTCAGCAGTTAAATCTGCCTAGTCCATGAGTCTCTGTTATTAATCTCAAGATTATCTCTGAAAATTCTTAAGCATTAATTCTTCAGAGTTTTCTCTCCAGGATCAGAATTTCAGTCCTTTACAATGGTGCATGGCCTCTCTATTTATAGAGAAGGCTGCAGAATACTATCCCACATATTTTGGGTAGTTACTCTTTTTGTGTAAATAAAATAAATGGCTTTAAATGCCTATAATCAGATATAAAAGGAAACGTCCCTGAAGACCAGGAAACGCATAACTGATCAAATAATATCCCACGATTCCAGGGGATTTACATTAATAAATGAGGATTACATCTCATATTTATAATACTTGTAGATATTCAAGATGGTGATCGCGTATCTCTGAGGCTTTAGCTTCCCAGGTTTCCCGTCATCTGTCGAGCTGAAGATATCTTTCGAGTTCACGTGGTTTTCGAGATCGCACGTTCATCGAGCTCGCGACCCCTGATCCGAAGTCGTCCCTGAAGATGAGGGTGTTCTCAGAGCTACCTCCCGATATCGCGATCGTTTCGAGGTCACCATATTCGAGGTCATATATCGTACTTTTCAGGCTCGATATACAATCCTGGAGCATACTCTAATCCTTACGAGACCGTTTGTTGCGAATCCAACTTTCGAGGTCACATTTTCCATGGCTCGAAATCTGGGTATAACATCTTGCCCCCTCAAAAGTATTTGTTCGAATCCTAAGAGAAGGAAACTTTTGAACTACTTTCTTCGAGAACTGTATCGTCATACACTCTTGAAAATGGACACGCGTCAGCTGGGCATTGCTCACTCTAGGTACTTGAGTACCTGGGAAACACGCCCACGATCGTCCGTCTGACAACTTTTCGGCGCCTTCTTGTCATTGATCCCCATCCGTTCGATCTAGTGAGAATTTCATCCGACGCTCCTGATTAATTCCTTTTCCCCACCTATATATACAAGCCCCCACTCTTCATCTTCTTCTTCACTTTTACCTTCATTCGCCATAAGCAAGAAAAGAAGAAATACAAACCCAGAGACCCCTTTGCAAAGTTCCTATTCTGTGCATGTTTTCTCGACCAAAGAAACAAAGGAATCCTGGTCTGTTCGAGTCAGTGAGTTCTTTCCTGCAACCTCTTCTTCAATCAACAATCTCTCTGCAATCGCCATTACTGTGTAAGTATGCCATTTTTGTTTTTCATTTTGCCAGTTTTTATTTAAACTGTTCTTGATGTGTATCTGTTTATACTGGTTTGCATCCACGATAGGAAGTTTTAACCCGATAGGTTTCCATGCCTTTTAGACTTTCATTCTGGATTTTCGTCTCTGGTTCATACCCCGTTTTGACGTTTGAGTGTGGTTCCCATTTTCTGGGTTTTGAAATTTTTAGGCAACGTTTCTTGTGCACTAAGCTTTCGGATAAAAACGTGGGTCTTGATAAATGCACAAAACCCAAAGACGCCTTTCCTGGTTAACCACCACTCTTCTTTCCCTTGAATTTCGGGGTTTTCAAAAAATTATCCACGCTCCTTTTCTTTTTCGTGGAATACACGCCCCTGACTCTTCAATAAGGATCTTAGTATTTAGTGTCTCGTTCCTAAATTTCCGAGCTCATTCCATCGAGCTCGTGATTCTTGCATGCATGGCCCTCACCATATTTTCTTTCTCGTTAGATGTCATAGAATCTGGAAAGACGGTGGGGGTCATTGCTGGCAATCCCTTACGAGCCAAAATCTCCGAGCCCAGAATCGCTCTTCGCCCGGAACCAACGTCGGATAAGAGAATACGAGCTTGCACGCGAGCAGGAAGACATTCGAGCCCACTATCGCCGCCAGATAGACGAGGTCATTGAAAAGAAGAGGAGAGTTCTTCGGGAGGGCCTCTATCCGGAGCTCAATTCAGGACCTAGGCCAATTCCCCTCGACCCTGCGTTAAGAGTCACTATTGCATATCATCCAGGGGAACTCCAGTTTTCCTTAATGGGGGAACCTTCCTCCTCACAGCCGAGGAGAGAGATGTTCGAGGCCGAGCTCTACTGGAGCACGGTTACCACAACCAGCCAAATATCTGAAATCCTGGCCTTCCATGGCCTTCATTTGTCAGGCACCTTGAAGTGTCGAGCTCCGACTGGTCAAGAACGGAGCTTCTTCGCCCCTGGCGACCGTGACGCCACAGTGAAATATGCGGCATGGAGCCAAGAACATATGAGGGCAGGAGCATTGCTGCCCTTGAAGTCTTTTTTCAAAGACTTTACTGATTTCGTTGGGTTGGCTCCGTTCCAACTCAACACCAATTCGTACAGGGTGCTGTCTTCCCTGAGGTCCTTGTTCCACGAGCTGGGGTGGGAAGGACCTTCACCTCAAGAGATTTTATATCTCTTTTGTTTGAAAAGTAACCCCTCCCGAGCTCGGGGAGGGGATGGTTTTTACTATCTCTCGAGCTACCCCAAAGAGACGAAGGTTTTTGGGGATCTTCCCAACCACCCGCCCGATTTCAAGAGGGCCTTCTTCTAGACAGATGGTCTGTCCCCGTCTCGACATTATTCGTTCAGGCGGATTTGAAAGTATTCTCGTTACTTTTATTCCTGAGCTCGAGACTTTAGTTCTTAAATCCACATTTAGTTGAAATGTATTTCGTTTTTCAGCTAACTTTCAGCGTCCCACCCCTAACGAAGCGATGAAGAGGCACAGGGAGGCCTTGCTCCAACTCCCTTATGACAGGAGGTCTCTCTCGTACCTATTACATGAGGGCAAGCTCCGAGCTTGTGGGCTGTTGGGAGAGGGCCAGTCAACCTTTGACTGGTCCAGTAAAAAATATGAACACTGGGAGGAGTTGCCCCTGCCCACAGGCGCCCTTCCTCCGAGGAGAGAAAGGAGGCCACCACCTCCAGCTCGCCCAAGGAGCCCGCTGTCTGGGAATGAGGCCAATGATGAAGCCTCGAACTCAGATTCGGATGAAGGTAAAGTCCTTCCTACCTCGAGAATGTGGTCCCCGACCTTACTGAAACACAGGCCCAATAGGTTAGTCTCGTGCCCACAGGATAGATACCACTTCTACATATGGAGTTGGGTAGACGACTGCGTCCATAGGTTTGATAGTGGGCTCGGGAAATACAACACCATGTACACCACGGATGAGATGTGGAACGGGATAGCCGTTCAGTATGGGACCAACAATTATAGGGACCTCTCGAGGTTATCACCCACATATAGGGAAGGCACTCCCCCCGCCTCCCCTGAAGACGGGGGAATTTCATGGTCCCCAAGTTCGAGCTCGGGGGAGAGTTCCAGTTAGGTTTTTTCTTTTTTCCTTTACCTGGTTTCCCTCTCTTTTCAAACTTGTTATTATTATCTGACTCATTTTTACTGTGCAGGCGCCATGAATCCCGACCTCGACGCTGTGCTCTTTAGCGATAGGGGGCTGGCGCCCAGAGGAGCAAGCGTCCGAGAATACCAGGGAGGTCCGACCGACCGTCCAAGGTACCCAGACGCTGCGAGACGACCCCCACGACCCAAACTACTGCGAGCACGGCCAAGGAACCGACTGTTCAGGTTGATGTGTCCAGCTCGACCAAGCCTATCTCGCTACCTCCCACCGAAACCCAATTAGCAGTTGTTCGACCCCCGAAGAAACCTTCTACCTCCAAGGTTCAACTACCAACGGCCCGAACTCATATTGAGGAGTACGTGCTTGATGGCGCCGTTGGGACAGAAGGGGCTGTGCTCAGCTCGGATGTCCTTTCTCGGGTGGGTCAGAGCTTTGCCGACTTCGGCACCGACCATTGGGATCTCGTGCGCAAGGCCTCGGACTGCAATACTCTTTATGATAAGAGTATCGAACTCACCGCCGCGGTAGCCTTTACAACTCTATTTTAAGTATTTATATTTTAGTTCGCAATTCTGATTCGTTCTTTGTGTTTCAGGCCCTTGTCATTTCAGCACAGCTCAACTATAAGCTGACCAACGAGGTGCAAACGAGCATGTCTCTGGCCCAAAAGTCGAAGGATCTCAAGCTCAAGATGGCTGATGAGCTCAAACACTCGAAGTCTGAACTTGAAAAAATGAAGACCCGTCTCGAGGAGCTGGAAAAGTCGTATGCCGAGCTCGAGAAGGCCAATGCCAAGCTCGAAGAGGAGAAATTTGTCACTTTCGACTTCATGGAGAGCGAGAAGGCCCGCCTCCTGGACGAGTATAAGGAGCAGAAGGAGAAAGCGGTCGACCAAGCCATGTACAAACTTTGGGCTGATAATGCCGACCTTGACACCAGCTTCCTGGGCCCTCTCGAGGCCACGTATGTTGAGCGGTGGAATGCCCGTCTTGAGGCAAGTGTGGCCGCTCGAGAGGCGGCTCAGAAGGATAGTCATGCTATTCGTCCTGGAGGGTCCGGTGATACCGATGCTGAGAAGGCCAAGGATACTCCTCTTCCTTAAATCTGACCTCGGGGGAGTCATTTATTGGGGCTGCGTCCCCCTATTTTGTAATTACTTTTAATTTATGCCCACGGGGCTGATACAGTTTAACTATTCTTTTACATGCTTTACATTTCTTGGCTCGAAATATTTTGCACATTTTATGTTGGTGAATCAGTTATGTTTATTTATTCGTACAAACATAGTTTGGATTTTAAGCTCGAAACTCGATACATTCATGCATAGTTTGTTCGAATTATCCGCTTTCGATCTTGTTATTTATCAAGGTCGGATGTTACTTTAACCATGAACCCGGAAGTACTTGTGGTATGTAACGTAGATGATTTGGTTATATCTTTTTTGTTTAGTCACTTTTACTCATCCTCAGCTTTTGCTCCGAGGTTAAGAGTTTGAAACTATTTTTCTCTTAAGATATTCCAGCCTCGATCCCTACTTGTCTCGGAATAGGTTTAGGTTCCTACTTACCATCGATTAGTTTTTTGGCTGGTTTATTCCAAACTTGTTAAGTTTGCACATCTGGTTAACTCCAAACGTTTTAAGTTTTTGGTAGTTCGGTTTTGTCCGAACTATCTAAGCTCGCGTATTTGGTTATATCCAAATACTTTATATGTTTTTGATAACTCGGTTATCTAGGCTCTCGTATTTGGTTATCTCCAAATAATTTATGTTTTTGATAACTCGGTTATCTAGGCTCGCGTATTTGGTTATCTCCAAATACTTTATGTTTTTGATAAGTCGGTTATGTCCGAACTATCTAAGCTCGCGTACTTGGTTATATCCAAATACTTTATATATATCTTTTATTTTTTAATTTTCAAGCTAATGGTATGTATACCAATGATGCCCCCTTAATATCCTATGAGTTTGACCATAGGTTATTAAATTAAGAGAGATTGCAAAAATTAAAAACAAAAAGAGATTACACATTGAACAAAATAGATCATTTATTTGATGGAATTCAAAAACAGACAAGCAAATTCAAGTAGAAAATCATGGTTATAGGCAACACACTGCCTACACTACTGATAGTAAGGTCTAAGGTGTTCACCATTCCACGCTCGGGGTACTAGGCTTCCGTCCAATCTCGCAAGTTTGTATACGCCAGGTCGGACGACTGACTCTATCTGGTACAGTCCTTCCCAGTTTGACCCGAGCACTCCACCTGCTGGATCTCGGGTTGCCAAGAATACGCGTCTCAAGACCAGATCTCCCATTCTGAACTTTCGATCTCGAACCCTCTTATTGAAATATCTTGTAGTTCGTTGCTGGTAAGCAGCATTTCTCAGCTGAGCCTCTTCTCTTTTTTCTTCAATCAAGTCTAGGGTTTCTTCGAGCTGAGTATGATTGGAACTTTGGTCGTAAATCTAAGTTCGAATCGTTGGGATTTCGACCTCGATGGGCAACATTGCCTCGCAGCCGTATGCTAGAGAGAACGGTGTATGCCCTGTTGAGGTCCGAGCTGTTGTCCTATACCCCCAAAGGACTTGAGGTAATTCCTCAGGCCATCGTCCCTTTGCTTCTTCCAACTTTTTCTTCAGAGAACTCTTGAGAGTTTTGTTAACGGCTTCGACCTGACCATTCGCCTGAGGGTGAGCCACATATGAAAAACTCTTTATTATGCCGTTCTTTTCGCAAAAGCTGGTGAACAAGTCGCAGTCGAACTGGGTTCCGTTATCGGATACGATTTTTCTCGGCACTCCGTATCGGCATACGATGTTCTTTACCACGAAATCAAGGATCTTTTTTGAAGTTATGGTTGCCAATGGTTCAGCCTCCGTCCATTTCGTGAAGTAATCAACAGCGACTACAGCATATTTTACTCCGCCTTTGCCGGTTGAGAGAGAGCCTATGAGGTCGATGCCCCATACTGCGAAAGGCCATGGGGATGTCAACATGGTCAGTTTGGATGGTGGAGCTCGGGGTATCGTGGCGAATTTCTGTCATTTTTCGCACTTCTTCACATACTCGAAGGAATCTGTTTTACGGGTTGGCCAGAAATATCCTTGGCGTATGATCTTCTTGGACAGGCTATGCCCCCCAGTGTGGTCTCCGCAGAACCCTTCATGAATTTCTTCAATGATCTTCTTTGCTTCGAGAGGGGTTACACATCTGAGCAGCGGCATGGAATATCCCCTCCTGTATAGCTTTCCGTCTAAAATGGTGTAACGAGGAAGTTGATACATAAACTTTCGAGCCTGATTTCGATCTTTTGGAAGAGTTCCATTTTCGAGATAGTCAATTATCGGACTCATCCAGGTCGGCTCCATCTCGATCATACAGACATCTTCTGGCTCGTTAATGTTGGGTGCTGATAGGTGTTCTATGGGTACAACATTCAGCTCTTCATTTTCGACGGAGGTGGCGAGTCGAGCTAAGGCATCTTCATTTGAATTTCGTTCTCAGGGAACCTGTTCGATTGCATAAAATTCGAAATGCTCCAATGCAGATTTTGCCTTCTCCAGATAAGCTGCCATTCTTGTGCCGCGAGCCTGGTATTCTCCCAAGATTTGATTAACCACGAGCTGGGAGTCACTGTAGCAATGTATGGCTTTAGCCTTGAGCTCCTTTGCTATTCGTAGTCCCGCGAGTAGAGCCTCGTACTCGGCCTCATTATTCGATGCTTTAAAACCGAATCTCAAAGTGGAGTGAAATTTGCTCCCTGCGGGGGTGGTCAGAATAACCCCTGCCCCCGCTCCATTTTCATTTGACGAGCCATCGACATAAAGTTTCCACAGCTCGTGGGCCGTGGTTATTTCCTAGTCGTCGGCTATACCAGTACATTCCACTATAAATTCCGCCAATGCCTGTGCCTTAATGGTCGCTCTTGGATGGTAGGTGATCTCGAACTGTCCGAGCTCAACAGCCCATTTAAGAAGTCGACCTGAAGCCTCTGGTTTAGACAAGACCTGCCTAAGTGGTTGATCTGTCAGTACATGGATGGGATGTGCCTGAAAATAGGGGCGGAGCTTACGAGATGAATGAATTAGACTGAGGGCGAGTTTCTCCATCAACGGATACCTTGACTCTGCCCCCAGTAATCTTTTACTGATGTAGTAGACAGGTTTTTGCACTTTTTCTTCTTCTCGAACGAGCACCGCGCTTATCGCGTGTTCGGTGGTTGAGAGGTATAGGTACAATACTTCTCCCGTCTCAGGTTTTGACAGGATGGGTGGTTCAGCTAGGTGCTTTTTGAGCTCCTGAAAGGCCAGCTCGCACTCCTCTGTCCATTCAAACTTCTTACTTCCTCTCAATAAGTTGAAGAATGGAAGGCCACGATCCGTTGACTTTGAAATGAATCTGCTTAGGGCTGCCATCCTGCCGGTTAAGCTTTGAACATCTTTGTGCTTCCGAGGTGAAGGCATGTCAATCAGGGCCTTGATCTTGTCGAGGTTGGCCTCGATTCCACGAGAGTTTATAATAAAGCCCAGAAATTTTCCCGAAGATACCCCAAAAGTGCACTTCTGAGGATTTAGCTTCATGTTGTATTTCCTGAGCACGCCAAAGCACTCTTCGAGGTCATCAACATGGTTCTTGTTAAGTTGAGACTTGACAAGCATGTCATCAACATAAACCTCCATGTTGTTCCCTATCTGCTCTGAGAACATCATGTTTACGAGCCGCTGGTACGTGGCTCCAGCATTCTTAAGTCCGAATGGCATGACATTATAGCAGTAGAGCCCTTTATCTGTGATGAAGCTCGTATGTTCTTGGTCAGGGGCATGCATGGGAATCTGGTTATATCCAGAATAGGCATCCATGAATGACATCAGGCCATGCCCCGCCGTGGCGTCCACGAGCTGGTCAATCCTTGGCAGCGGAAAACAATCTTTTGGGCAAGCTTTGTTGAGATCTGAGTAGTCAATACAGGTTCTCCACGTCCCATTGGGCTTTGGGACCAACACTGGATTGGCTACCCAGTCAGGGTAAAAGGCATCCCTAATGAAATGGTTTGCTTTTAACCTGTCAACTTCCTCCTTTAATGCTTTCTTTCTGTCTTCGTCCAGCTGTCTTTGCTTTTGTCGCTTCGGGGGAAAGCTTTTGTCTATGTTCAATGCGTGGTTCGCTACATTCGGGCTTATCCCCACCATGTCTGAGTGTGACCATGCGAAGACATCCTGATTTTTCTTCAGAAAGCAAATTAATTGCTATTTTGCCTCGTCTTGGAGGTGTTTTCCGACCTTCACCTTCTTCGAGGGATCAGCTTCCTCGAGTTGAATTTCTTCGAGCTCCTCTAAAGGTTCGAGGTCAACTTTCTCCTCAATCCTCGGATCGATCTCCTCGTCAATTTCTAAGACTGTTCCGTCTTTATTTTGTATGATAGCGAGTGTTTGAGCGCTCGTTTGTTTCTTCCCCTCAAAGAAATGCTATAGCATTCCCTTCCTGCCAATTGATCTCCTTTTAATGTCCCGACCCCGCTTGGAGTTGGGAACTTAAGGGTCAGATGCCTCACAGATGAAACTGCCCCCAGCCCGACCAGGGCGGGTCTCCCGAGCAGTACATTGTAGGCAGATGGTAACTCTACTACCACGAACTCCATTATCTTGGTCATCGAGACCAAATAGTCTCCCAAGGTCACAGGGAGTTCAATGGATCCCATACAGGCAGTTCCTTCTCCTAAAAATCCGTACAAAGTAGTTGCACAGGCCTTCAGGTCGCGAAGGGAGAGTCCCATTTTCTCGAGGGTCGCTTTATAAAGAATGTTGACTGAGCTCCCGTTATCTATGAGAACTCGGCGCACTCTTTTGTTGGCAAGCTGAAGAGTAATAACCAACGGATCATGATGAGGGAACTGAACATGGGAGGCATCCTCCTCAGTGAAGGTTATTGGTTGTGCTTCAATCCTCTGGCTTTTCTGTGCCCTAGGTTTGGGTTCATACGGAGACCCGTCCCCTGTCTTCAGCTCGTTAACATATCTTTTTTGAGCATTTCTGCCCCCTCCTGCGAGATGAGGTCCTCCCGAGATGGTTATCACATCCTCTCCATCTATCGGCGGGGGCCTGTCTTCTTCCCGAGATCGGGAGTTATTATTTTGTGCAGTCGAAGGCGCGGCTACTCTCTGGCTTGCAGTAGTCTGTCTAGTACTCTGGTTTTTGACATACTGCCGGAAATAACCTCTCGAGATCAACCCTTCGATCTCGTCCTTCAGCTGTCGACATTCATCAGTTGTGTGTCCGGTGTCTCTGTGGAACCGGCAATACTTACTGGAATCCCTCTTGGATTTTTGATTTCTCATTGGGTCCGGACGCCTGAAGGGAACCTGGTTTTCATTAGCCAGGTATATGTTTTCCCGAGACTCGTTGAGCTCGGTGTGTACTTTATACACGGAGAAATACCTCTCTCCTTTATTTTTCTTTCCTCCCTCAGCCTCGGGGTTATTTCCCTCGCTCTTTTTCCTCTTTGAGGGATTTTCCGAGGTAGGCTGTGGAGCTGCTGGGTCAGCCGAGGTTGAGGCGGAGTTAATGTTTATCGTTGTAGTTTCGGTCTGCGAGGTCACCTTGAGCGTTGACCTCGCCTCCTCTACATTGACAAACCTCTGTGCTCGTCTGTTAAACTTGGTTATTGACCTCACCGGTTTCCCTTGCATGTCATCCCAAAGGGCACTTCCGGGTAAAACACCAGCTCGGATAGCCATAAGGTGCCCACTGTCATCCACATCTCGAGCTCGGGCGACCTCCAGATTAAATCTTGTCAGGTAGCTTTTCAGTGTTTCGCCTGGCTGTTGTCGGACGTTGGTCAAGTGGATGCCTCTGGCCTGACTCCCACCATAGCTCGGAACTGCTTCTTGAAGTCTCTAGACAACTGTTCCCATGAAGTTATTAAGTGTTTCTTGTACTTTTTGAACCAACTTTTGGCAGGTCCTGCCAATGATGTTGGAAACAACATGCATCTGAGCTCGTAACCCACGTTACTAGCTCTCATAATAGTGTTGAATGTACTCAGGTGACTACATGGGTCGGTTTTTCCTTCAAACGCTGGGACGTGAGGAATCCGGAATCCTTGAGGAAATTGGGTGTTGGAAATATGTGGAGCAAACGGCTCGAGCTCCTCATCAGAGTCCTCATATCGACCATTTCCTCGTTCATTCTTTAAAAGCCTAAAGGCTTTTTCGAGCTGATCGATCCTTGCTTGGACTGGGTCAGTAGGAGGTGTTGCCTGGAATTGACTGTCATTGATCATGATTCCAGGCTCACGTCTCCGTGAGGGATCTCTCCGCCTATTCAAGCGATCCCTTAGGTCCGGATTTGTCTGATCTTCCTTCCCCCTACTCTGATTTAGATGACTTCGCAGGTCATGACGATTCTTGCGACTTCCAGTATTTTTACGACCTCGGTCGTGTTTACTGACGGACCTGGTCTCTCTGGACTCGTCACTGGTGAAACTCATTGATCTGTCATTTCGTGATGTATTCTTCCCATGTCGCCTCGTCTCCGCAGTGCGAGACCGAGACGTCTGACTTTTCTCAGATGGTGCGCCTCTCCGCTCCTGGAACGTCTCCCTGTTTCCTTGTCTTTCCCTTGTACGCCCTTGATCCTGATCTCGAACAGGTTGAGCGTTTCTGCGGGGAGGTGAAGGATATCTTATGGGAGACGGAGGGAACCGTATAGGCGACGGTGGCTGTCGCCCTTGTCGCGGCCTAGAGGGGCCAGAATTTGCCCAAGATGGGTCAGTTGCATTTGGTGCACTCCCAGGTACCTGAGTCCGAGCCTCTGCAGGGGTTCGGTTATTCTCAGTTCCTGCAAGCACTTCCACAGGTGGGTTAGGCGGAACCCGAGCTCGGGTACTCCTCTAGGGCCTAGGAGGAGCAGATGGCTCTGCTGGCGCTGAAGGTTGAGTCGGCCTCCTTGTGGCAGCATCCTTTCATGGACGCCCACGGGGCCTCCGGGGAAGAACATGCACGTCCTTTGGAGGAGGGACTTGGTTTTCGCGCGGAGGCGAGGGCTGAGCCATCTGCGCCTCTGCGGCTATCCTAGTCAGCTCCTCATTCCGTTTGTTGGCCTCTGCCAACAGCTGTTTCAACTGCCGGTTTTCCAGTTCTACAATAGGAACGTAATGCTCTGGATTGTAGTACATGTCCTCATCCCTTGGTGGAGGCGGTGGTCCCCGAGAATCAGAAGACCCACTTCTCTCCTCAGCATCCAGATTCTCCATTGGTTGTTTTCCAGGACGCCTTGGGTAACTTTCATCAGGCGTGTTTTGATTGTTCGTGGCCATGAATCTCTTAGGGATGAATGCTTAAGGCTCTCAATGAAAGCACCAAACTGTTGACGCCGTTTTTCGTCAAACAGTGAAAGAAGAGCACAAAAACAATAATAGATAATGGCCAAATACAATAAAACAAATCAAACACACGATTTTTACGTGGTTCAACAGTTAAATCTGCCTAGTCCACGAGTCTCTGTTATTAATCTCAAGATTATCTCTGAAAATTCTTAAGCATGAATTCTTTAGAGTTTTCTGTCCAGGATCAGAATTTCGGTCCTTTACAATGGTGCATGGCCTCTCTATTTATAGAGAAGGCTGAGAATACTATCCCACATATTTTGGGTAGTTACTCTTTTTGTGTAAATAAAATAAATGGCTTTAAATGCCTATAATCAGATATAAAAGGAAACGTCCCTGAAGACCAGGAAACGCATAACTGATCAAATAATATCCCACGATTCCAGGGGATTTACATTAATAAATGAGGATTACATCTCATATTTATAATACTTGTAGATATTCAAGATGGTGATCGCGTATCTCTGAGGCTTTAGCTTCCCAGGTTTCCCGTCATCTGTCGAGCTGAAGATATCTTTCGAGTTCACGTGGCTTTCGAGATCGCACGTTCATCGAGCTCGCGACCCCTGATCCGAAGTCGTCCCTGAAGATGAGGGTGTTCTCAGAGCTACCTCCCGATATCGCGATCGTTTCGAGGTCACCATATTCGAGGTCATATATCGTACTTTGCAGGCTCGATATACAATCCTGGAGCATACTCTAATCCTTACGAGACCATTTGTTGCGAATCCAACTTTCGAGGTCACATTTTCCATGGCTCGAAATCTGGGTATAACAATTAGATTTTGTATTGTTGATACATGTTCCCAGCCATCCATGATATTAAATCTCCAAAACAAAAGTCATTAGCCTCATTCTTTGAAGAGACCTTAACGAATGAATCAAAAGATTTAATAAACATGAACATGAGTTCATGAACACTCAGGATTTAGGTTGATCTATAAATGATCATCAGTTGTGATATGAATTACAAGTCTTTATTATTAAATGGTTTTTGGATAAAGACTTTAATTCATATCAGTCCATGTCATATATAATCATATTATATAAAGCACATTTACCAAGATGTCTTACCACATCAATAATCTAAATCTAGATTATTTGTATCATTATGATACTCAGTAAACCGTACTTACAACTCCAATTAAAGAATCCCATAACTTTAATTTGCTGTTGTTGACTATTTTTATTCATTCATGTGATCTTAATTCTCTCGTACTAATACAAGATCACATCCTCAATAATGAATATGAAATTTTTCTGATATTTACAAAATTATTCAAACAATAATTTAACAATCTAAATTTAACAATAATAATAAACTATTGTATTTATTTATTCATAGAAAATCAAATGTCTTTACATGCTTTTAGGACACACTCCTAACAGTAACCACATAGACTAAGTTAAATAAAACAAAGGGAAGAACCATTTAGAGGCTTGTGGAAACCGACACCCACTTTCCTTTCCAGCTAAAGATAGCTCTCATCTCCTTCTTTCTTTCACTCTCTAAGATAGACTCAAGGAAAATTCTGGAGGAAGCTAGTTAAAACAAGGAATTGGGCTGGAAAATCTGAGAAGCTAAAATCTTGAGGATTAAGGATCAAACTCAGCAAAGGTAAGCTCTAACCATGGGAATTAAGTGTAACGACCCGAATTTGCTAATCGGGCTTAGGGCCTTGATTAGTGTGCCTGGAGGGCAATAAATGATTTAATATGCTTATATGTGGATTTATGTGAATATATGATAATGATGCATGTTTAGTTGAGTTAAACGTGCATGTGGGCCCCGTCTGGATATTAGGGGCGTAAGTGTGATAAATGTTATATATATGTGATATGTCTGTGCAGCACGATCCGAGACAGTCCTGGGGAGCGGTTAGCCAGAGAGTCACAACGGGGTTGAGATTCCGACTCGGGGCGAGTCGAGGGGTAATTTGGGTACTAGGTGTTATGGGATTGTCGGGACATGAAAATAAATATTTGCAGATATATTTGAGGATAGAATGTCTAGGAGGGAATATTGGGAAAAATTACCATTTTGCCATCGGGAACGTTTTGGTACCCCGTGCCTTGAGGTAACCACATAGATTAAGTTAAATAAAACAAAGTAGAGGAATAGTTAGGAAACTTGGAGAAACCGACATACACATTCTCTCACAGCTGAGATAGCTTTCATCTTCTTCTCTCTTTCACACTCTAAGGCAAATTCAAAGGAAAACTTGGGGGAAACTAACTTAAAGCTAAGGGATTGCAGCTGGGGGATTTAAGGGAGCTTGAAGCTTGATGATTGGAGCATAGGGAAACTAGTTCTGAAGCTTAGTCCAGCAAGGGTAAGCCTTAATTATAGAGATTATGTTTAGATTTGCTGCTGATTTGCTAGTGTTTGCATGTTGGTTAAGTTTGATCTGTTTTGAGTGTCTTAGCTGAGTTTTGGAGCAGATTTTAATGGGGTTTTGGTGCTGTTATTGAGCTGAAATAATTGTGTGGGTTATCTAGGATTGTTAGCCAGGTTTTGGGTTGATTGGCTTGAGGAAAGGTGTGGGAAGATGGTGAGAAAATCTGGGTTCGGAGGTGAGGGCCGCGGCCCTAGGAAGGGCGCGCCGCAGCCCGTGTGCGCGCGCGGCTGAGGGAGGCCGAGGAGTTCATGCACGCCGCGGCGCTTGGTGCGCGCGGCGCAGCCCGTGTGGGTGACACTGGGAAGCTAGCCTCTCTTTTGAGGCTAGCCGCGGCTCTTAGTGCTAGTTTGTGTTCTTAAGGGTGTTTAGGCTTGGGAACTCAACGGTTAAGGCTCGGGATGGATTTTATCACCCGGATTGATAGAATCCAAGGTCCCGGAGGTTAGAGTTATGGCTCAAAGTTATTTATTGGATTAGAACTTGATGGATGGATATTGTTAATGTGTTGTGACTAGGGTTTCGGCGAGGCTCAAGTTAGAGGACTGTGCTCAGGACATCGGTGCTCGGTGAGCTCGGGACTCAGGTAAGAAAACCCTTGTTCCCATAGAGCTTGTATGCAGGGCTGAGCCCAATGTGTCTGAATAGAACTGATATGCAGGGCTGAGCCCAATGTGTTTAAACTGCAGGGCGTAGCCCTTTGATTGAATTAGCTAGTATTTTGTAAATGCTTGTTATGCTATGAATGTTATTGTGTGAATGATCGGCAAGAGCCGGGAACGGTGTAGGCCGAGGACAGCGGAGGCCGAGAACAGCAAATGGTAAGTTGAGTGCGAGGCCGAAAACGGCAAGGGGCCGGGAGCAGCGTTGAGCACGTGGGGTGCAAGTTGCCAGGGCGAGTCCCTAAAAGGATACCTGGGATATCCTCACGGCGTGGTCCGCGAACCCAGAGCTTGGTAAACGCCTGGGACGGCTAGGCCGTAAGTGTTTAGCCCATTGGTGGCCTGTTTATATGCTTGATATATGTGTTGCATATGTTGTTTATTTGTGGGTTTTCTTGCTGGGCTTCGGCTCACAGATGCTCTGTGGTGCAGGTAAGGGTAAAGAGAATGTCAGCCAACCATGAGTGTAGCAGGCGTGAGGCGGCGTGTACATGTTTGGCCAGCCTGGCTGTCAGAGCCAGAGGATTTTGGGAGATGCTTGTAAACAAACTTAGATTTTGTCGTTTAGTCGACTTGGTTCAATTTTTATGTTGTAAATATTTCTAAACTGTATTTTGGGATCCCATGTGTCAAACTTTTATGATTTTAAATGCTATGATGTTATTTCTAAAGTTTTTCCTCTGTTTATGGCTTAATTACACTATTTGACCTAAAATCTCGATTAGCGAGTTGAAAGCACGTTTCTAAACTCACTTAGTAACGACTCTAAGGAAATAGGGCGTTACATTAAGCTTGAATTTCTGATGTGCTTTTAGGATATGCATGTAATTGGAATTTGATCTGTTCTTGGGTATTTTAGTTGAGTTTTGGAGCACGTTTTGATGGGTTTTTCACTTATATATATATATAAAATAAATTAGGAAAACAGCTTAATTGGTGGGGTTGTGTTTATATAATTATGTTTAATAAAATGGTATATATTGTATATAATTTTGTAAATAATATATGTAATATTATTATAGTAAATTCTTTATGTATATAAGTGAAAAATGTCATTTGAAAATTCCCTTGAAATTAAGTGATGCTCATGTCATGCTTCAATTAGACCAAGGCCCAAGGCCCAATTTGAAAACTTAAGACCAGGCTTAGATTTGGGTTTTGTTTGGATTTATCATTTGAGTAAGTTTTTATATTTATCGCTTTTGCTCCAAACCTGAAAATTTACACAAAGTTAGATTAAATTAAATATTTTCAAGTAATTTTTGCATCTAAAATTATGAAAATAAATAATTTAATTCTAATTATTCATCCAATTAACGCTTAAATGTATGCAGTTTTAAACACCAATCAAAGAAAAATAATGAAACGTAACATAGAGATTAAAATTTAAAGTATTTAAATGATAATTTGAAGTTTGAATTTTTATTAATTAAATAAAAAATATGAAATTTTAATACAATCATCAATATAAATTTTGAAAAACTAATTAAAAAATTACAATAAACTTATCTTTATATTAAACGAGTTTTTAATAAGAAAATTTTATTATTGTGTTGTTATATAATTTTAAGAGAATAGAAAGACTTGATTCAAAATAATAATACAATAGAATTTTAGTTTTATTGTAAATGAGGTGTACTAAGCCTAAAATTTTATAAATAAAATTAAAATTTGTACATTATAGATATTTTATTTAAGGATGAATGTTGATGCAAGATTTTATTTAAATATATTATAGGATTATAATGTCAAATATAAGGATTATACTTGTTATTTTATGATGTTAAATATAAGGATACTTAGACGGTGTTTGGTTACTTAACTAAAAAATAGTTTTTTGTTTTTAAAAACTAAAAACTATTTTTTGAAATCAAATTAGGATGTTTGACGTTGTTTTCATAAAATAATTTTTAAAAGCAAAGTTACAAAAAACAAAAAAAATTGAGAACAACAAAATGTTATTTTCTATTGTTCTTAACAAAATTTTGTTTATTATTTTTTTTTCACACAACATTTTTAATTATTATTATCTAACATTATTTATTGTCACATCATTTTCTCTCTCATTAGTTTCTTTCTCTTCATTTTCTCTCACATTACTTTCTATCTCATTTTTTTTTCTCTCATCACTTTCTCTCTCCTTACATTTTCTCTCTCACTATTTTCTCTCTTCTCACTTTCTATCTTTTCATTTTCTCTTTTATAATTTTTTATCTCCTTATTTTCTCTTGCATAACTTATTATGTCATAATTTTCTTTTTCATTACTTAATATATTATCATTTTCTCTCTTATCATTTTTTCTCTCTTGTCATTTCTCCTCTCATCAATTTTTATCTACTCACTTCTCTCTCTTCACTTTCTTTCTCATCACTTTCTCTCTCATATTTTTTTGGATCAATTTCTCTCTTTTCAATTTCAATTTCTTCAAATTTTCTCTCCTTACTTTCTCACTCATTATTTTTCATCATTTTTTCTTTCAAATGATTCTATCTAATTATTTATTACAAACTTTAAAAAAAAATTATCTTTGTAAATATATTTGTTAATTTTTTATTTAAGATTTAAGAATAAATAAAACTAAAAAAATAGATTTTAGAAAATATTAACCAAACACCTTTTGTTTTTTGAAAATTACAAACACTGTTTTATTGTTCTCATTTCTGAGAACACAACTTTAAAAACAAAAATCAGAAAACAATAACAACCAACTAAAAAACATCTCAGGAAAAACAACTTAAAAAACATCTCACCGCATCAATCCAAAATAAGTTAAAACAAAAAAACAAATTTTATATATATCTTCTATATAAAAGTGTGTAGACAACATAAATTATTGGCTTTAACAATTTCTTTTGTTAACTTTAACGGAATATTCTAAATATTTAACGGAATATACTTTTAAAACAAATTAAAAATAAATATTTATTAATCATATTATTATAAATTTAAATATTATAAAACATCATTATTATAACTAAATATTTATTAATTATATTAATATAAATTGGAATGTTATAAATATTATTATAATATATAACATATAAAATATTATTAGCACAAAACTAAATATTTAGTAATTATATTAATATAAATTACCATGTTATAAAATATTATGTCTTAGTTTGATAAATGCTCGAGAGTTGAGAGCCAAACACTGACCTCAAAGGTAGGTTCAAGCCAAAGGCCTCTTGATCTCCTCGATTCTCCCGGAGAAAATATTGTCAATATATTATCTTGATGTAATTGTTACTAATTTATTTTGTAATTTTGCAAAAATAATATTATATTACTTTTCAGTAATTTTGTGTTATTATTTTTTAATTTATTATTTATAACATAAGTAATTTTTTTCTTTGCATTTGTGTTAACAGTTTGGATTTTTATAATAAATAATTAATTTGTTGTTGTTTGACAATCTAGTCCTTAAGAAATATTGTTTAGCAAGAAAATTTTTAAGTTCTAAAAATAATAACAAATAAGTCTTTATTGTTTGCTTTTCACAAAATTCTTATTTTTTGATGGAGAATTTTGGTTTTTTTTTATACACTTTGATGTCTAAAAAACTTTGGCTCATAAAAAAATTAAAATTTTGTGAAAAAACAAACAAAAAAGACTGAATTATTACTGTTTTTAGAACTCAATAATTTTATTGTCAAAAAATTCTTTGGAATTAAATTTACAGACAGCAAAAAGCTTAAAAATAAATTTACTAATTTGTTTTTAAATTTTTAAAACCATTTAATTTATATGATCTATAATCGTCCAATTATTTTTAATAATTTAAAAATATATTATATTTTAGGTTCAATATCGAAATTTAAGTTGGAGATGTGATTGTACATGGAATTTAAAAAAGGTAAGGTAAATATTTTCTAAATTTTTTTAATGTAAAATAATATTTTGAAATTGTTATTTTTGGTTAAGATTTAGTGTTATATTTTAGCAGGTACCATCAAAAGCCATTCAAACTCTAAATATCTCAATTATTATAAAAAGTTGTAACATAATTTTGGACTTTGGACTTTCAAAATAGTTTGTAAAGTTTAGTGGTTTATAAAAATGGATTTGGAAATTGAATTAAGTACCAAATGGGACCTATACCTCTTAAGGAAGTTCAACACTTTCAAAACCGGATATGGCAAGGTAAAACTTGCTCTACTTTGTTTTGGTGTTTTAGGCATTTAGTGAGTAATTATCTCTTCAAACTCTAATGATATGTGCACTTAAAATATATACTAAAATATTACGGGTCCGTTTGGTAAAATTTTTGTTTTTAAATTTTTTAAACACAAAAATAGAAATATTATTTTATTTTTGTTTTTTTATTTTTAAAAAATAAAAATATGTTTGGTAACTATTTTTGTTTTTAAAAACAAAAAATAATAAACGTGATTGATAACTTTTATTTTTATTTTTTTGTTTAACAATGTGATGTGTTAATTTGAAGAAGAGAAGGAAAAAATGAAAACTGTTTAAAAAAATTTTGAAAGTGAAAATTTTCTATTTTCAAAATTTAATAAATTTTGTTTAAAATTTAAAAATATAAAAAATAAAAATAGAGTTACCAAACGCTATTTTATGTTTAATTGTCAAATTTTTAATTAAATAAATAAAAAACTATTTTTTTAATGGTTACCAAACAGCACCTACACACATTGATTTGACAGTTTAGCTTAGTCAATCACATTTATTAAAATTGAGACACACTGTTTTAAAAAAAACTGTGACATGTCACTATAAATTGTAATGTTTAAGTGCATATTTTGGATGCACATATCATTACTCTTGTATTAATTGCCAATAATTATAAACCCACTTTCCATATTCAAAAGTGCCTATGTTGCATTCCGAGAGCTCTAACCAATGCACCAAAGTAGACAATGCTTTAGTTTAGGTATGTGCCTAAGTGTTTTTTCAAGCTCTAACTAATGCACCAATGTAGAAAATGGTTCTACCTAATCCACGCTATCAACTCCATCTACTTATTCCCCTACTACTCTTCCATGCCACTACTCTCTACAGTATTCAAAAACTATATAAGCTCGAGCAGACCACCTCAACTTTCAAACCATCACCATCATCTACATCTTCACATAAGAAAGAACCTCAACTCACCAACAATACCATCTTCCATTATTTTCTTAAACTTGCCCATATCTCATCCCAAAAACTCATGGCACCCCACAAGTCAACTCCCAATTCTCTTATCACGGCCATAGTATGGACTCTATTCCTTTCTCTAACAATCTCATGCACTTTCTCAACTCGAATCCTTGAAGAGGATGCACCTGGCCTTGATTCACCTCAAACCCCTGTTGTCCCCACCAATCCAGTGGGCCCCATCGCCACCCCAGTAGGCCCAGCTGCATTACCAGTAAGCCCAGTTCGTACCCCAGTGGGCCCTGTCAGTACCCAAGTAGCCCCGGCTTTAACACCAGTAGGCCCAATTGCAACCCCAGTAGGGCCGGTTGCTACACCTGTAGGCCCAGTTGCAACCCCAGCAGGCCCAATCGGCACACAAGTGGGCTCAGACCAAGTTGGGCCGGCTGCTGGTGCCGCAGTTGGCGTTGCTGATCCACACGCCACACTCTCCTTCTTCATGCACGACATCGTTGGCGGGACAAACCCATCGGCCATAGCCATGACCGGAATCGTCACGAACCCTGCAATGAGCGGCCAAGTCCCGTTCGCCAAGCCCAATGGCGCAAACCTTCCAGTGAACAATGGCGTCCCTCAGAATAGCAACAACAACGGGATCGTGAGCAACAACAATGTCCCCTTCTTCACCGGCCTGGCTGGGAACGCAGGTAACTTTCTCCAGAGCCAGAACAACGGCAACAACTTCATCGCGGGAGGCTCCGGTTTCCCATTCGTGAACGGTGCACAACTTCCTCCAGGCATAACCCTTCAGAAACTCATGTTCGGAACCTTGACAGTCTTCGACGACGAACTGACCGAAGGGCACGAGCTCGGGTCTGGCCTGATCGGAAAGGCTCAGGGGTTCTACGTAGCGAGCTCAGTTGATGGAACAAGCCAGACGATAGCTTTCACTGCCATGTTTCAGAGCGGTGGATATGCTGATACACTGACCTTCTTCGGAGTTCATATGACGGCGGCGGCGGAGTCTCATTTGGCTGTCATGGGAGGGACCGGAAAGTATTTGAATGCAAAGGGTGTCGCCACTGTGAAGACTTCTCCGGCTTCTGCTGATCAGCACAACACTGATGGAATGGAGACTCTGCTTCAGTTCAATGTGTATCTTGTTTACTAGTAAGGTTCATAATTGTTTGAAATCTGCACACTTTAGAGGTTTAATTATTCCTTCTTGTCGTTTTGATTTGATTATTGTCTTGTTAAGTATTTATTAAAGTGTATGTGAATTATATTGTAATGAAATTTGTGGAGCTTTTATTGTTGTGAATTAAATTGGTAAAACTTTGTCAATTCTGAATTTAAGATCTTTTTCTTATTTCCTGAGCAAATTAAACAATTAATAATTTACAATAAAGTGCTAGTTAGCAGTTTATTTTGTGTATATTTTAATAAGGGTTAAGATTTTTTTTTGGACAAATAATAAGGGTTTAAACTCTGTTAATTAACCTGAGCATAAGGAATGCTATTACCATTCACGGTGTGTTTGACATGAATTTGAAAAGAAAAATATATTATGAGAAAACAAAAATCGTTTTGAAACATAGTTTGATGATTTTTTAAAATGTTTTATTTTAAAAAAAATTAAAAGAAAATATAATATAACCATTAAGTATAAACTAATTATACTATTTTTTCCCATAAAAATATACAAATATACGGGGAAATAAATCCCATAATGTTAATTAAAATGTGTTAATTTTGTAAAAAAATTTGATAAAGTTAAAATTTCAACATTTTTGTAAAAAGTCGAAAAAGGAAAATAAAAGAAAAGAAGAAGCCATTCTTAGTGTAAGTTCTACTTTTATTAGAGTAAAACAGATATTGGACTGGCTTTGCTTGGTGGATTTTAATTTTAGAGTAATGAAATGGGCACCCAAAATATGCATCAAAACATTACACAAAGTGACGTGTCACTGTTTTTGTCAAACTGTCACATCACTGTGTGTAATATTTGAGTGTATATTTTGGGTGCACATATCATTACTCTTAATTTTATGGCTACAAAGAAATAAAAGAATATTAAATAGAATACTATATGTAAATGAAAGAATCAATAGAAAAAAAGTGAAACTTCTTTATTAAGTTGGGTAAAGCTCTAATTTTTCATAATATTATCGAGAATACAGTGTTGAATCATAAATATAAATGTTGCTATTTTATTTAAGAAAATACCATAAAGCAAAGGGATCTCATGTTTTTTTACAAAATAAATAAGGTCTTTAACAAAATTAACTAAGCAACATTTGAATTTAAAGAAATAAAAATACTTAAAAGAAAATGTTTCATAATCAAAATTATAGGCCCTTGATCATTCCAGTAACTATATGATCCTCACGAATACATCACTAAGCTCTTTAGGTCCCACTTACCACCGACCATTCTAACCTCAACTATCTGCACAATAATATCATAAGAAGTGAGCTTCTATGCCTAGTAAGAAAAATACAAACAACAGTCAGATAAACATATAATCATAACAAACATATCATACATTCATGCAAAAGTTCATAACATAATCATACAAGATCATAATATATCATAGGTCATAGGTCACAATCATAGGTTATAATAACAAGACATGTATAAGAAAAAGATAAGTGCTTATACAGGGGGTGGAAATTAAGCCCTGGACATCAATTTAGTTCTGTCATACAAGTTTGGCAACCGTGCCTACCGGACATCAACTTAGGTCCGTCATACATTTCTGAACATCTTAGGTTCAGCCACACTTATCACTTTTTGTACCTGAAATGTTAGTGTAACGCCCTAGTTAGCCAAGATTGTTACATTGTGTATTTTAAATAGTACTTAACTCGCTAAGCGAGTCATTAGGGCATAAACGTACATCCAAATATGATTAATGGTCCAGGGTTAAAAATTTCGGTCAAAAGGAATGGATATTTCATTAAAACATTAAAATGTACATGGGAACCCATAATAAACGTTTACAAATTTGTTTACAGTTCCAAAAATTGTCATTACAACTCAAAAGTTACAATCTGCTGACCTAAGCGGCAAAAATAAGGTTTAAACCCACTTCCTCTGAGAAACCTTGGTCGTGGTGGTCAAGCGGCCGCATATGTACACGTCGCCACCTAAGAATCCAACTCATGGCTGGTCCAGCTTTCCTTTCCCTTTACCTGCACCACATAGCACCCGTGATCCAAGGCCTAGCAAGAAAACTTAACATGCTCATAAATAGTTAATAATATATTACCAAACATAATAAGCATGTCTAGCTGTAATAACCCTACTCATGCATGCATATTGTTCATATAAATGACTACAATGTCATATGGGACCAAATGCCCTAAATAAATGATTAACTGAATCATATCAGGGCCTGTTGCCCAAGTTCCATGATTAATAAATCACACTGGGGCTCAACGCCCTAGGATCTGGGACTAATACGTCATCCCAGGGCCAATTGCCCTATCTTCTGTATAACCAGCCTTGGAGCTGGTCCAGCATACCTGGCGCTTTAGTTTTCTACGACCCTTGGGCTGGACAAGTGCATAATGCGCTTCCTGATTAGATTTAATCATATCGACCAGCGCTCAGTGTGCTATTGCCTCCCTTGACTAATAAGTCAATGTTTTTTTACCAGCGCTATTGCCATCCTTGACTGATAAGTCAATGCTTTTCGACCAGCGTTCAGCGTTATTGTCGTCCTTGACTCATAAGTCAATTCTTTTTCAATTATATAATGCTAATAGGCATATATCATATAGCACATATCCATATACAGAGCACTCAACATGCTTAATCAATAATCACAGGCATAATCATAATCATAATCATACACATTTACAAGGGTCCAATCCTTAATCAAATCTATATTAAACATTCGACCAAGCCCTAATCATGTACATCACATATTAGGTGCAGTTTTCTTACCTTTGGTCTGAGCACAAGTTATATATAAATGACCCTTGAGCACGATCTTGTCCCAAGCCCTTAGCAATAACTTGGTCATAACCAAATAATAATCTCATAAGATTCAATCCTTAAAAATAAACTTCGAGACCACTCCCGTGCTCTCAGGACTTCCAATCCTACCCAACGGGGTGGTGGAACCATCCCCTTAGCCCCCAAAATCCTCCCAAGCCCTAAAAATGGGCTTTACTGAAACAAGACAAGCGCAGGGGTGTTGAAAACAGTGCAGGGGCGCCATCCAAGTCAGGGAGCCACCCTTGCCTAGTGTTGGGGCACCTAGGACAGCACTGGGGCATTATCCTTATAGCCTAGAACCTTCTGGTTCTTCCCCTGCGTTTTCCCCCGAGTTCCAATCACCAAAACCTTATCTAAACACCATCCAAACTTACAATTTGACCCCAAAACCTCATTAATACACCAACATCATCAAATCCCAAGTTTAAACACAATCAAAACACCACTAATACTCAAAACCAACACCTTGAACCATAAAGCTCAAGAACAGCCCAAGAACACCCTTAAACTCAGAAAAATCATGAATCAAACACTACAAGAAAATGGAGTCTTTACCTACCAATTGTAAGTGTAGGTAAAACTAGTCTAATGGTGGGTAATATGGTTTACCTACCAATATTGAATTGGTAGAGATTGGTAGGTAAAGGTTAGTGGGGAAAGAGTCTTTACCTACACTTATTAATACTGGTAGGTAAAAGAATCAGTGGACCCCACTAAGTTATAAATCAATTGATGAGTCAGCAGATGACGTGTTTGATGATATGGCATCCTACATGTCTGCTGACATGGTGTCCATAGTTTATGTGTCTGATGACGTGGCATCCTATGTGGCATACATCAAAACCACCACTTGGCATCTTGTGGTTGCGCCACGTGTCAAACAATAATTTGTCCACGTGCTACGAGAAATTCGAATGATTATGTTACTTATCCCTTTTTTATCGGTTATGTGGCACTAAATGATTGGTCCACGTGACATGTTGTAGTATACTTATTTTTACCTACACTTATTTATTTGTGAGTAAATATAATATTTCTATGTAGTTAATTTTAATTATATATAAATTTTATTTAATATAAATAATAAATGAAAGTAATTAATTTGAAAAATATTTAACATTATTAATCAAATAAATTATTTAAATTTAATAAAAAAATAAGCAAACATATATTATACAATATTCATTGCTTATTAAAAAGCACATTTCATAAAAAAAATATCTATACATTATTTTTAAGTCATTGAAAACTCAATAATGTCATTTTTCTTGACATTCTTCCTATTCTTCACTTTGGGATCATTGCATGAGAGCCTCCTTTTCTCTGACTGAACTTATTGTGAATGTCGATGATGACTTTGGGAGGTGGACACCGACAATGGCCGGAGGTGGGGTTCGAATTGGTGCCAGTGAGAAGGACTTTATAATTAATTTCAGCAAAATAAATATCCCCAAAACACGTCTCTTAATTGGGAACCTATATTACTAACACAAAACCATTGAAAAAAATTCAATTTCAGCATCAAGTGGAAAGAAGAAAATTGGGTTTACATAAAAAAAAAATGCTCGACAAATATGTAATAATCAGAACCTAACCTTTTTGCAAACAAAACAAAGAAAAAAGATGAGGCTTTCACCAACAAGTTTCAACCCGAGCTATCATGGGATCAAAACACATAAGCCAAGCATGACAAATGAGATTTAGATGCAGAAAGCAAATTGGAAAAGATAAACAAGTAATTCAGGTTCAGTTAAATCAATCGTGAAAAGCACTTTAGAAATTATTTATAAACACCTTCTCGAGGGAGTAGTTTAGAAATTATTCATTGTTTAAAGTTGTTAAAAAACAATTTATTTTTACATTAAAAAAATAACATATAGATAGGTTCAATGCAATGCAAGTCTCTCTTCAATTATACCCCTATCGCCCAAGTAGATCCAATTGCAAACAATAGCAAAAACTTTTCTTTTCTAAGTGTTATTCTTTTCATAGGGATTCCCTAAGTCAACCATGCATATTAACATATACTATAAATATTATTTTCATAGGAACACACAAACACATACAATAATGAGCTCTTCAAGTATAAGAGATATACAAACTAAGTAAGTACTACTGAAACTGAATAATATATTATACTAAGTACTACTTCCAATACTATATTATACTAATAATGACTCCTAGTTCAATCTTGTCCATATCCAAAAATCTCTAGGACCAAAGTCAACTTAACAGTTAACGCCTAAACAAATGGTCAGATGGGCATCCCTCTTCTAGTCATCAATCAAAACTTGCCATAATAAGACAAGAAAAACTTTCACTGAAAATGAGCAGCTAAGTATTAAGCAAATAATTTATACTTCACTGATTCAACGTGATGTATCAATAATAGGAAATTAAATTAGAAGGGTACCAAAAAAAATCTCCTAACATGGCTGAATGTGAGATCAAATGTTCATTGTCAAGCAGGTGGGAGAGCTGGCAGGAATCGCGGTAGGAGAAACTGTTATGCTCAATATACTTGTTGTAGGGTATGTTTGAACTCCGACCTTCTATCTAGCTTCATGAGTAAAGACATAAGTACACATAATTAACTACATTAGCACATTTTTAAACTCATACAGACAAAGCAGATAGCATATATACATGCATGTGGGATAAGAAATATAATTATATATTTTTTTGAAGGAAGGTAAAGATGTCTTCAACTATGACTTGAACTCATCAACCTTTAATTTTGTAGGGAGACAACAGGAGCTTCAATGAACCCTGTGAGGACTTTAGGGCCTGCAGTAGCTGCAAACAACTATGAAGCAATATGGGTCTACCTCACTGCTCCTATTCTTGGAGCACTTTGCGGTGCAGGGGTCTATTCTGCTGTCAAGCTTCCAGAGGAAGATGGAGACAATCATGATAAGCCTTCAACTAGAAGGAGCTTCAGGAGGTGACTGATTAAGTCTATCACAAGAAATATCTATGAATAACTCAGGTTCAGAGAGGAACACAACTCTAGAATGAGCTCTAGTACAGATAGAAGTCCATCTGGGTACATAGACATAACGAATAAACTAAAACCAATCATGTGCATCATTAACAATCAAGTAAGGAATTCCACTCACTCCTAGTTGACCTTTCTCCACTTAGTATAGAAATATAGTCTTTTTATAATTAAATTGGAAGCAGAGGAAGCTTATATTAGGAGGCTCAATTTCACAATCCTAGTAATCTTGGGCTCTTTTTCCCTTTCATAAGTATGGTTGATCATGTATGTAGTAATGCAAGTTACAGTATACTAAAGGATTATCTTAACATTATGCTTATAACACTCCAATCGGTGTGCTTATTTATTCTATGAATTGCCTTCACATAGATAATAAATTTTAAAACTAACAAATCCAACAACATTTTCTTTCACTTTTCCAATTTGGACACTGGAATTAAGTTATACTAAAGGCACTATATTACTGTCTCGATTGAACACACAAAGAATAAAAATCAGACTTCATTCCCACTTTTTTCATTCTTCCTGATGGGAAAACACCAGTAGACTGAAGATGAAAAAAAAAAGTCTACAAAACTATGCACATGAACTTTTTCTCCTAGTTAATTATATCTCTTCTTTCCCTATGTTGTTTCTCACTTTTAAACACTTTGGATCCAAAAGCCTTGATTGGTTTCTTCTTCCTAATGTTTGCTTGTTCCAAAGTCAACATGCAACATACTGCATCAATGCACATAATATCAACTAATATCCTCCCACATAAGATAGGATTGAGCTTACATTAACGTTATGGCTGCATTTAATACAAACGAACAGCCATACTATCCAATATATATCACTAAAATAGAGGTTTACATTCAATCAGCTACAAGATAGACATGACCCCTCGCTTAACCCTGAGTTTAAGAACTTGAACAACTTCACCTTTACTGATATTACCTTTGGGTGTGCACCAAAAACAGTCAGCATCTGCATCAAAGTTCAGACCTAAGAATGAGTAATGCTAAAGATAAGTATATGCTTCAAAACCGTTCCTTTCTTTTCTTCTCTTTATATATTCTAAATCTATTAAAAAACTATATAGAAAGGTTGATGAGCCAAGTACGCAAAACAAAGAAAAGAAATATACTTTTCGTCTTTCTCTTTCGGGTAACTCTCAAGATCAAACTCGGAAAAGATACAGAAACCCAGAAGATTAACATGATTTCAATAATAGTAAACCAAATATGAAATCTCATTGAATCAAGAAATTCACTCCTAAGATCAAGAATTAAACAAAAACCCACATTCTAAATCCTCCCTAATCGAACAACTGACTCGAAGTCAAATCAAGAAATGCCGAAAAGTATGAAGAACCAATTACCACTAACTAAATCACAATCATTGGCAAAGTGCGAAATCAAAATAAATAACAGAAACCCAAATCAAGAAAAAGAAAAAATAAATAAACAAACCACATCGGTAGAACTGTTATCAGCATCCATCTCGGGTCGGAGCTTGGCATAAAGCTGAGGGCTGCGATACAAAGAACCAGTCGCGGGTCGATGCTTGATGATCGGAACGACGTCAAAGGAGACAGAACCCATGTAGAGCAACATGCCAGAGATGTAAGGAAGCGGAGCGAAGAGAAAAACTCCCTAGCGGCGAATAAGTACAGAAAGAATGTGCCAGGTGAATCTCTGGAGCAAGCTCCGACCAGGCAGATTAAACCGTGGCACAACCGAGGCGACCTGAGCGGCGACTGAGGCGGCGAAGGCGTGGTGTGGCCACTGCTCGGCAACCTATTATATGGGTGCATTTGGGATCGATTGACTGGGTGTTTGGAAGAGAGAAGAGGCTTTTGAGAGACAAGTGTTAGGTTTTAGGTTTATAAGTATATATTTATATTTAATAATAAATTTATCTATGTTTTTATTATATTATATGTATGGATAAAATGATGTGTAAATTATAAAATAAGTATGGTTAGACATTAAGATAATGTTGTAGACACATCAGCATTAATTTTAATAAAATTTTAAAAATCAAAATAAAATTAGAGGGAAAAATGAGCTCCAAAAGCTTAATTTTTTCCCTCCAATATATACATAGGTAAAAATCTTTACCTACCAACTTTATTGGTAGAGAAAAATATATTTGAAATAGTTTATATATTTTGTAATATTTGCCTACGCATAGTTCGTACCATTAAATATTGGTAGGTAAAAGTCACATTTACCTACAAATAAATATAAGTAGGTAAGGAATTGGTAGGCAAATATCGTACACATCATATTATTTACTCCACATAAGCTTCCAAATAAGCATTTATAATAATAAAATAATATAATGAAAATAAAAAATGGGGGGAAAATTGAGCGGGAATGGTTAAAAAATTTCCCTCCATAATATACGTAGGTAAAGATCATTACCTACTGATATTATTGGTAGGTAAAGCTATGTTCTGAAATATAATATAATGGACTAGCATTTACCTACTAATATTATCTACCAATAAATATTGGTAGGCAAAACATTACTTTACCTACCAATATATATTGGTAGGTAAAATATTGGTAGGTAAAGATCAAATTTCTTGTAGTGAAAGTAGGGTTAAAGCTTACCTCAGTGATGGAATCCAATCTTTAAGTTCTCCTAACCAAGTCCCCAACTTAAGCCTCAAACTTCTGAGCTTTCTTCCTCAAAACCTAATAAAATCCTTAAAGCTAAGAGAGAGGGAGAGAGAAACATGCTGCACAGCTGAGAGAGAGAAGGTTGTATTTGGCATACTTTGTTTTTCTGAGGTTTCCTTTTGCTGGGGAAAAAAAGTGATGAGTCATTGGTTTTGACTCAAAATGACACATATGCCCCTAGGGTCAAAACACTCTCCCAAAGCCCTTCAAGGGTAATTTTGTCATTAGCCACTTACCCCGTTAATCATAATTAATGTTTCACAATTGTCGTTATTTCTAATATCCTCAAATAATTACCAAATAATTTTTCCATTACCCGATTCCGATAATGTACTAAATTACCAAATTACCCCTAGGCTCACCCCGAGCCCAATATTTGACCCTGTTATGACCAAACCGCTAATTTGCTCGCTAGGATCGTCTCATGTCGAATAATCCAAATATATCCACACAATAATGTGGTCTCAATCCATATACACAAAAATATACAAATATGCCCTCATTGGGCTAAAATTGCGAAAATGTCATTCTAATAAGAAACGGGCCCACATGCATGCAGATACATCCATATAATAATACAACTCACATAATCATGCATTTCATCACATAATAATACTATAAACCAATTATGGCCCTCCTGGCCCCCTAAACAATACACTAAGTCATAATAGGGAATTTGGGACGTTACATTTAGGGTCATACAAATCACTTAATAGGTCATAAACTAAACTACCTAATTTTCGTTACCTTGAGTGTAGAAAAAGAAAAGAAAAGAGTTTGCTTGTGCTAATAGATCTCACCCAAAACCTTATATATGACATAAAAGATTTAAATTAAAGACTTATAATAAAACTATACTTCCAAAAATTCTAAACGTCATAAAGTCTTATCTTCACACTAGAACCAAAAGATCAATACTTAAAAAGATCAATACTTTTATATATGACATAAAAGATTTAAATTAAAGACTTATAATAAAACTATACTTCCAAAAATTCTAAACGTCATAAAGTCTTATCTTTACCCTAGATAATAAGGCTTAAGCGGGCCTTGATTAGTGTGCCAGGAGGGCATTAATGGAATAATTGTGATTTAAATGAGTAATTATATGTTTAGAAATGTTTATATAATAATTGATGATATTATGTGTTAATGTGATATGAAATAAATATGTGATATATGTGAGAACCACATTATTATGTGGACAGGTTCGCAGAGCACGACTCAAGACGATTCTAGGGTCAGATAGCGGGAAAAGTCACAACGGGACTTAAGATAAGACTTTGGATAAGTCGGGGGTATTTTTAGATAGCGGGTAGCGATTTGGACTATCGGGTCATGAAAATAAATATATGGAGATATATTTGAGGTTAGGATGTCTAGGCGGGAATATTGGGGGATTTTACCATTTTGGCCTCGGGGACGGTTCCGGCACCCCGAGCCTCGGGATTAACTTAATGAGTGAGATAGACATAAGGAAGCCTTTAGAAAATACAAACTGACTAAACCTTTTATCTCAGCTCTCTCTCACTCTCAAGGAAAACAAAGGAAAGGAAAAACACAGAGAACTTAAGGGGAACAAGCTGGAATCTTTGAGATTTGTGGTGAGGTTTGGAGGTTTAGCTCAGGAGTAAATCAAGAACTCAAACAGGGATTAAGGTAAGCATCTAATATTCTTTTCTGTGGTTGAATTCTGAGTTCTAGCTGGGTTTTGGTCAAGTTTTGAAGCAAACATAGTTTTGATGTCTTAAGGCAGAATTAAGGAGGAAACTTGGAAATTTAGCTTGGATTTGGCTTGGTGAGGTGATTCAACAGAAGAGGTAAGTTTCAACTCATGGTTTAGAGTTTCTAGATTGGGTTTGAATGGCTGGTTTGAATGTTTATAGCTCTTGAGTTTCAGAAATTGAAAAGAGAAGATTAGTGTGTGTTGAGTTGAGTTTTCTGTGGAATTAAGTTGTTTAAGTCATGTTAAAGGTGTTGGATTTGTTGGGTGTTGAAGTAGGGAGCTTAAGGGTGGTTGTGGCTGAGGTTTTGAACTTTGAAATGGTGTAAATTCTGGGTTCGAAGGGGAGGGCCGCGGCTCTGTTCTAGAGCGCTGCGGCCCTAGCATGCAAAGGAGCCAAGGAGGTTCGTCCAAAGGCAAGGGCCGCGGCGCGTGTCCTCCTTTAGGGGTGGTGTTGGTTCTGTTTTGGGGAAGGGCCGCGGCTAGGCATTAGGGGCCGCAGCCCTTGGTTGCACACATGAGTTTTTGAGGGTTTTAGGCACGAGAAAGTGGTCTAGTGTGCTCGGGTTTGGTTTCACCACCGTGTTTGGTGGAATTTGGAATCCCGGGAGTTAGTTTGTAACTGGAAACCTATATTGAAGTATTAATGGAACCCTATACTTTGGTTGTGACTAGGTGATAAAGGCTTAGGCTTGGGACCGGATCGTGCTTGAGAGGAGTTGCTCGTAATCCAATAACTGCACAGACTAAAGGTAAGAAAACTGCACCTAGTTGAATATATGTGACGGGACTAAGGGCTCCCTATTGTAAATGCTTGAAAAGGTGGTATTACGCCATGCAAGCCATTTAGTGAACCAACGACCTAAGGGTGCCAAGGGTTTCACTAGCGCACAGGGCGCGGTTCGGCCACTGGTAGCCGAGGACAACTTATTATGCACTGAGCTCGGTTTAAGCGGGCCGGAGTCAGTGGGTTAAACAGAGGGTGCGACCTAAGTCGTCGGCCCTGAATATTATGTGATATGAGTGTTATATGTGATAGAATGTATCTTGAATCGGATTATATGCGCTGAATATCTGTTGGGGATTATCTGATGGGAATACATGCATAATGAATTAATTGTCTGTTTTCATTGATTGAGTTGTTTAAAGTGTTTTTTTGCTGGGCCTTGGCTCACGGGTGCTACGTGGTGTAGGTAAAGGCAAGGGCAAGTTAGACCAGCCTTGATTGGAGAGCTCAGCGAGCGGAATGTACATAGCCAGGTGCTCGGCCGCCACGGTTGAGGTTTGGGCAAGGACATGAAACCTGAAGCCTGTCTGTTTTGCCTTAGTATGGCTAGTGAATACTCATGTATTTTTGGGAGTCTGTAATCTTATTTTAACTTTACTTTCTTATGGGATCCCGTGTTTATTACAGTTTAAATATATGAAATGAGTCTTTTGAGACCAAAACCTTTTTAACCCTAGCTCTTACATGTTTAGTGACATGTTTTTAAAATGTTGACTTGATTAGCGAGTCTTGCACCTTTATAAGTACACAGGTAACAGTCTTGGCTATCCAGGGCGTTACAAAGGCTACGAGCACGGTCCTCTGACCCGAGCCTCTCCAAAGACCTAGTCACAACATATACAAAACACCCTTTAATGCTAACCAATCCAAAACCACTTCCCAGGGCCAATCCCACACTCTCGATATCCCCAAATTCCTAAAACAATACATCAGAAACATTCCCCGAACCCCCGGAGCAAAAGCTCAAAATTGCAAAATTCCACGCTCTGAAACTAGCCTAGCGCCGCGGCGCTGCCCTAGAGGGCCGCAACGCCCAACAAGTCAGAAAACCTTCCCCTGTCCTGAAACAACCTCGCGCCGTGGCGCCCAAGAATAGGGCCGCGACGCTCCTTCGCGAACCCAGAAATCTAGGTTTTTCCCCTGCATTTCCCCGAGCCAAAACACTCCCAATTCAACCCAAACTCATACCTAAGCCCCAAAACCAATTTAAAACCCCAAATAGACCATTCAACAACCTATAAACATCGTAACCCAGTTCAATTACACAAACACTCCCATAAATCACACTTTGGTTTCATGCCTCAATAATTCAAACCAGAAAGTTAAAAGCTTAGACCCAAACCTAAACCACACTTCAAATTCCCTAATTCATAATAGAAATAAACTTTATAATTGCATAGAATCCTTACCTTGAATGGAGAATCCAACCTTAAGTTCCCTTGCTTCCAGCTCTAAGCTAAGCCTTCTAATTCCACAAGCTGAATTCTCACAAAACCAGCCATAACTATCCTTAAATTCCCATTCTTACTTCCTAAAATCAAGCTTAAAACTCAGTAGAACAGGAGCAGTACTTACCTCAGAACAAATCTTGACTCTTATTTGGCTTCAATTACTTCAACCCACCTTGATTCCTCCTCTAGGTTCCAAACTCAGCTTCCTTCCTTTTCTTCTCTTTTCCTCTAGGTTTCTCCCAATTTCAGCATAAACAACACATGCCCCAAATGAAAGAATGTGTATGATCCTTTTCCTTCAGCTAAAGTGATCTAAATTTCAGCCAAATTACCATCCTATCCTCCCATAGTTATCCTCTCCTAACTAAACCTCAAGGGCACTCTTGTCCTTTCACCTATATTACAATTCTACCACTTCTTCCACCCAAACTTGTTACTCTCTGCAGTTACTAATAGTTACCCAGGTTACTCAATCACCAATAACCACTAACCACAAATTCTCAACTCTTCTCACAAAATTCCCGAAAGTACCCATAGGCTCCTCCCGAGCCGGGTAACAAATCCCGTTGCGACTTTTGAGTTATCTAGCTCTCTAAGACCGTCTCGGCACGTGTATCACATTAATATCACCACACCCACGCGGTACAAATCACATAATACAATTATCACGTTTATGCCCTCAACGGGCTAAAATTAGCAATTTACCTCTATCATGCAAACAGGGCCCACATGCATATTTATACCACCTAAACATGCATTCTAATCACATATTCATTTAAATTCATATATTATCATATAAATTCACTTATTTCCCTCCAGGGATGCTAATCAAGGTCCTAAACCTTATTAGCAACTTGAGGTGTTACAACAGTGGTTCAGCTATGATGTGTTTATAGGAAAAAAAAATGAGAGCTTTTGGGAGATATATAATTCGAAAATGAAGAGCACTTGAAGGATTTGATTTGTGTGAAAAATAGTGAGGGGAAATGCTCTATTTATAGGCTCTAAACCCTAACCTCTTTTCTTAAACTTCTCCACTCTTCTTCAACAACAAGTTTAAATTTTGAACTTCCCTCTCAAAGGAAGTTTCGGCCAGCCCCATGGTGTACCGATTCAAAATACTACAAATCCTCATTTGATGCCATATACACTCAAAGTTAACAATATGTAGTCAAAGTCCTTACTAATCTCTCTACAATGTCTCCCACACCTCCACCTATGTGTTTTCAAGTTTAAAATGCTCCAACAAACTTCAACTATCACCTATTTTGTCTATATAGTTGTTGACTCTCACAACTTAGTTTTCTAATCTCCATTTAACTAGCTTTTCTTAACACATAGTTACTTACTCTATCTATCGATCTTATCTTAACTGGATCATGTCCAAAGATACATATGATGGTAAATTGACAGTTGGTAATAATGATAGTTTGAAGGAAACGTTGGCTCAAAGCAAGGGTAGTATAGAAATATCTTCAACAAAGAAAGCTCCTTTTACATATGAAGGTGGTGCCACATCACTTAATGAGGCACACGGGGAGCACGTGATGCTAGAAATTAGCAAAGAAGCAATGTCGGTGTCGTTCTCTTGCATGGTCCAATGCACGTTACCAAGTTGGGTCAGGTCATTCATTCTTCGATCTCGACATTGACAAATCGTGCTGTGTCACCGGCGGGAATAAGTGATAAGACAGAAGCTACTCGCACCACAAAAAATGAGAGAGTCTTATCCATGGTGGCTGCCCTGAAAATAAAGATCCCAAAGAAAAAACAAAGGCATTCCCGAAGCCTCACCGAGTTGACCCTATAAAGCATGAGGTTGTCAAAATTGTTTCTCCTCACCTATCTTATTACTTCCTATGGTTGGGGACGATGAACCATCTATTTCGATATCAGCGATGCCTGCGGAGGAGCAGGACTGTCGGACATCATGAATGATATGGTGTGGAATGTCTGTGGGATGTGTAATGAACAAAAATTCCAAGCACTTCACACCCATATAAGGGAGCATAATCCCAACTTGGTCTTCCTTTCAGAAGCATTAAGCTACCATCATCATCTAGAGTTCCTTCAAATTAAGTTTGGTTTTGTTGGTAAATTGGTTGTGCAAAGTGTTCGGGGAGAGTGAGATAACACCACCACAAGAAATATAATCTACAAAAAATTTGGATTGACAAAGACTTGAAAAAGATTGAGAAAGAACATGCAAACCCAAGTAGAACAATGGTGTTCTTCAACTTTGATGAAGCTTCAAACCCTAGGCAAGATCACTATTTTGAGCAAATCCTTGAGCAAACCAAACACAAACTAAGGCTTATACATGTTGCAAAACGCTGTCCTAATACTCTATTTCCTAGCCACCATTGATGCTTGAGGCATTCTCTTGAGGAAATGAGCATTGAGATTGAACAAGTCTTCAACTCCCAAAGTCAAGCACTTTCTTGGAGAGTTCTTGGAGCTAGAGAGAGAGAGAGAGGGTAAAGAAAGATTGGAAAGAGTGATCAAGTCCTCCAAATCACTGTTTTTGACCCTTATATAGTGTAGGCACCGTCATTATGTCAATAAAATTATACTTGAAAACACGTCATTTGGAACAATTATGATATTTCATGAAATATAGCAGGCAACATGTCGCCTGTTAGGGTTTCTTGAAGCCCTAGCATTTAGGTGATGTATCACCTCTTGGGTGGCGATATCGCCACCCTCTCTAACTTTGGACACTTCCAAATGTCCCAAAATTGATCCAAATTCCACCAAACTTTTTGGGAAACCTTAGATACTATCATGTATCACTTTGGACCCAAATTTGCAATTTATAAGTGCCTAAAATTGAAACACAAATTCACATCTTCATTATGTGAATTCTACTAAGTGTTTATACCTTACTTGTATTTTAACACTTATCATTTGTATTTAACCAATCATAACAGAAAGGGTCGGTCATAGTGGTGGTTTATGTCTCTTTTGGAGCTCAAATGTTATGATGGACCTGATCAATTACTCAAATCACCTTATTGATGTTTACGTTAACAATTTGAATGGCCCTTGGTGGAGGTTCATTAGTTTTTATGGGGATCCTGACACTTCTCAACGTGTATTCTTCTGGAAAGACTTCAAGAGGATAGCAGAATTGGTAACAGTACCGTGCCTGTGTGGCGGGGAGGGGGGGTTTCAATGAGATTTTGGAAGACAAAGAAAAGAGTAGGGGTCGAATGAGAGCTAGATACTTTATGTCAAAATTTCAGGATGCCTTAATGTAACGCCCCACGTCACTATGGCTGCTTTCTGGAATGACGACTGGCCCTATTCACCAACACGAGTCTTTTCAGCATGCTTTGTCCTCACTCACATGCTTCCTAGGAAAACTTCCCAGGAGGTCACCCATCCCTAGATTACCCCAGGTCAAGCACGCTTAACTTTGGAGTTCTAAAGTGATGGGCTACCGAAAAGAAGATGCATCTTGTTGATATAGGTAGTACCCATCAATCCATTTAAGCCCTCTTCAACTGTGTAGTCCCATACCTATACAGTCTTAGAATCATCACACTTGACCTTCCCCAAGCGGTGTGGGATTGCACAACTTACCCGGTCTTTCCCCTTACGGATCACGGGATTCTGACTGTCACAATCACCCCCCCTTACGGGCCCGACGTCCCCGTCGGCCACACTTCCGGCTGGGTCAAGGCTCTGATACCATTTGTAACTCCCCACGTCACTATGGCTGCTTTCTGGAATGACGACTGGCCCTACTCACCAACACGAGTCTTTTCAGCGTGCTTTGTCCTCACTCACATGCTTCCTAGGAAAACTTCCCAGGAGGTCACCCATCCCTAGATTATCCCAGGTCAAGCATGCTTAACTTTGGAGTTCTCAAGTGATGGGCTACCAAAAACAAGATGCATCTTCTTTTCGGTAGCCCATCACTTAAGAACTCCAAAGTCAAGCGTGCTTGACCTGGGGTAATTTAGGGATGGGTGACCTCCTGGGAAGTTTTCCTAGGAAGTATGTGAGTGAGGACAAAACACACTGAAAAGTCTCGTGTTGGTTTGTAGGGCCAGTCGTCATTCTAGAAAGCAGCCACAGTGACGTGGGGCGTCACACTTAATGACTGGTGGGATGATGGATTTAGGGTTCGCAGGTCCTCCCTTCACGTGGTGTAATCGCCACCCAAACAACACTTTTGTTGAAGAAAGGCTGGACAAAATGGTGTGCAATCTTGATTGGTTCAATATTTTTCCTTACTCAGTTGTCAAACACTTGAGTTATTGGGGCTTGGATCATAGACCCCTTCTTATTACAATATCTATAAATGTCCACGCTAATGCCTCACCTCAACTTCAGCGTTGTCACAGATATCACTTTGAAGAAGCTTGGTTGGGAGAGAGTGACTATGTTGAGATTATTAAAAGAGAATGGAATGAATAAGGAGGGATGGGCCTGTAAAAAATAATTAGAAATATGCAAAAAGTGGTGTCTCATCTCTCAGTTTGGAATAAAAATGTTTATCGGCGACACCGAAAAGCTATTAATAAGAAGATGAAAGAAATGTCGAAACTAGAAGCAAATTTGCACAGTGCCAATTGGTAAGAGTTCCAAACTTCAAAGAATGAATTGGATAACGTTCACTACAAGGAATAGTAGTATTGGGCAGCGAGGTCCAATAACAAATGGCTCAAACTCGAGAATCGAAATAGTGCATACTTCCATGAGTGCGACTATTCCGATCGCAAGAAGAACTTGATCTCTGGTTTATGCAACAACAATGAGGTGAGAGTGGATAATACGAAAGAGATAAAGTCAATTTTTTTGGATTATTTTAAAAAAATTCTCTCTTCGATAACCGAGATGCATCAAACAATTATTTGGTCCTCCAGGCTGTGGACACCAAAGTCACAAACAGAATGAATGAAATGCTACTCCGGCCTATTGAGGGAGAGGACATTAAGACAACGTTATTTCAAATGAATGCAAGCAAAATCCTAGGGATTGATGGCATGCTAACAGGGTTTTATAAAAAACATTGGGATACCGTTGGAACAGATGTTATACAGAAAAGTTTGGAGTTCCTGAATGGTGAGTGTTCCCTGGAAGAAATTAACAATACTATTTTAGTGTTGATCCCAAAGTTGAGTCTGTTAGGAGTGTGTCCTAAAAGCATGTAAAAGACATATGTTACTTCTGTGAATAAATAAATACAATGGTTTATTATTATTTTTATATTTAGATTGTTAAATTATTGTTTGAATAATTTTGTAAATATCAGAAAAATTCCATATTCATTATTGAGGATGTGATCTTGTTTTAGTACGAGAGAATTAAGATCACACGAATGAATAAAAATAGTCAACAACAATAAATTAAAGTTATGGAATTCTTTAATTGGAGTTGTAAGTATGGTTTACTGAGTATCATAATGATACAAATAATCTAGATTCGGATTATTGATGTGGTAAGACATCTCGGTAAATGTGCTTTATATAATATGATTATATATGACATGGACAAATATGAATTAAAGTCTTTATCCAAAAACCATTTAACAATAGAGACTTGTCATTCATATCATAACTGATGATCATTTATAGATCAACCTAAATTCTGAGTGTTCATGAACTCCTGTTCATGTTTATTAAATCTTTTGATTCATTCGTTAAAGTCTCTTCATAGAATGAGGCTAATCACTTTTGTTTTTTAGATTTAATATCATGGATGGCTGGGAACATGTATCAACAATAAGGAATCTAATCTTTCCTAACGGATCGTATATTAGTTCCCTTAAGGGTTAATTCTGGAACTGAATGATTTTGAGCTCAAATCTATAATTAGATTATAGATTAACTACTCACTAGTGAATTAATGGTACTCAAGGAATAAGAAGTAAATTAGAAAGGTAAAATGGTAATTCTTCCATTCTAATTTATGAACTAATTAATTAGAGGGTTGAACTATTGCAAGATGGTTATATCAATGGGCGACTTAAGATAAGATTTCTGTAAAAGTATATCTATAACATAAAGAGTGCAATTCTGAATTTATAGTGGAGAAATATCAGAATTAATAAATTAACTATTATAATTAAAGAGTTTAATTATTTAGTTTCAATTTATTGGAGCTTAATGTTATAGGTCCATAGTCCCCGAAATGGCTCAAACGAACACTGACAAAGGTAAATACAAAAATGGGCAAAATGACTTATTTGATCAAAAATATATTTTTATATTCATCAAACATAATTATTGTATAATTATGTATAATTAATTAATTATTTGATTTAACAAAAATATAATTAATTTTGAATTAATTTATTTTTTTGGGATTTTTGGTATTTAAATAATAATAAAAATTGGGAAAAATCACATGCCATCCCTGGAATGTGGTACACGTGTAGCACAGTGTACAGTCACTGTTCTACACGCATAAGAGACTCTGAGCAGTTTCTTGGTTCCATAATTTTAGTTATTTAAATATTAAATAAATAATGAGATATTCTAATATGATTATAATATTATTATTTAAACAAAATCTGATAACTAATTAGTTATTTTCAAATTGTTTAAAATAAATAATATTTTAATTTTAATATATTGGATATATTAAATATAGGATATCAGTTTTCAGAACATAACTTTTCAGGGATAGAAAAATATCTTGAAATCTCTCTCAGAAAAAGAGAACAGTGATACAAACAAAAGTCACTGTTCTTCACAAAACCTAGATCCAAATTTTATCAGATCTTATGTGTTGAGAACATCTGATAAATAGATTTTGCCTATTATTTTGTATAGCGAGCCCACACTCGTTCTTTGCGTGCTGAGAACATTTTGGAAGATCTTGGTGTGAGATCTCAAAGATTTTGCCATACAAAATGATAGCAGCAAGGAAGGACCTGAGGTAATTTTCTATTCATGTCTTTGATTCAATATATATATGCATGTGAAGAAGTAGATCTAGAAATCTTGTGGGATTAAATTAACAATTTGATTGTTGTTCCGCTGCGTATAATCTCTGATTTGAACAATAAAAACCAACAGAGTCTCCTGAGCTTCCCATTTATTTTTTTCCTATTAGTCTTTGCAATGTGTTGTATAAGATCATCACAAAAGCTATGGCTAACATAATGAAAAAAAGCTTGGGTGACATCATTTCTGAGGAGCAAAGTGCATTCCTCCCAGGGCGTTTAATCACTGAAAATGCGCTCATTGGGTTTGAATGTATGAATGCTCTCAAGAGGTGGCCTTGTGGTGCTAACGATATCCTAGCAATTAAATTGGATATGGTGAAAGCTTACGATAGGGTGGAGTGGTCGTTCCTATGTAAAATGATGAGCAAATTGGGTTTTCATGACATCTGGGTAAAAAAAAAATTCACTGCATATCATCAGTACAATACTCCATCCTTATTAATGGAGAGATCCATGGCTCTATTACTCCATCTCGGTGGCTCCGACAAGGTGATCCTCTTTCTCCCTATATGTTCATTTTGTGTGTTGAGGGTCTCTCCTCTTTGGTTTGCTGAGACAGTATAGCAGGTCCCCTTAAAGGAATTCTTTGTGGAAGGAATGACCCCATTATCTCTCACATTTTATTTGCAGATGACAACCTGTTTTTCTTGGAAGCTAATCATCAGGCAGTGTCTAGATTCATGGAGGTGTTGAGGTAGTATAAAAAGGCTTCTGGACAAAAAGTTAACTTTTCAAATCAGCGGTCTATTTCAGTGCTACTGTGCAAGAAAGTTATCAACATGGTTTGGCTACTCGGTTGGGTATCAATATGGTTCCTTGTTACGAAAAATACTTGGGTCTCCCTTACTTCGTGGGGAAAGAAAAGAAGAGCTTATTTCAAGGAATCAGACATCGAGTATGGAATAATTTTTTTAGATGGAAGTCAAAATTCTTCTCCATGGGAGGTCGGGAGGTCTTGCTTAAGAGTGTAATTCAAGCTATCCCAACCTACTCCATGAATTTGTTCAGACTACCAGCTTCTTTAATTAAATAGATTCATAGGCTATGTGCCAGATTTTGGTGGGGAGGGGATGATGAGAAAAGAAAGATGCAATGGTGTGGCAGTGGGAAAAACTTTGTTGGCAAAATTCAAATTGGGGCCTGGGCTTTCGTAATCTGTTTTTGTTTAACCAAAGTATGTTGGCTAAACAAGCTTGGAGGATCTACAACAACCCTCATTCTCTGGCGGCGAGGGCCTTACAAGGTCTTTATTTTCCCAACTCTAACTTTCTTCAAGTCAAAGCTAAATCTAGTGCATCGTTCTTATGGAGAAATGTCCTTTGGGGGAAAGAATTGATGTTAGAAGGATGTAGATGGAATGTGGGGATGGGAAATGATGTTTCCGTGTACTTTGAAAAATGGATTCCGAGGGGGGATGGCATTCTTTTGTCTTCTGAGAGAGTTTTGCCTCTTCATGCCAATGTCAATAGCATGATGCGCTTGGTTGGTCACTGGAATCAAGATTTGGCTGAACAATCTTTTAATAAGTAGGATGTTGATGCCATTTTATCCATACCACTATTTGAGTACACACCACGGGACAAACTGGTTTGGCACCATAACACAACGAGATTTTACTCAGTCAAGAGTGGTTATTGGTTGGCTACTAGAAGAGCGGGGTATGGGCAATCATCACCGTCAACTAGACACTCTGGTTGGTGGAAGAGTTTGTGGGATTTTAACATTCCCAACAAGGTAAAACATTAATGTTGGAAAGCTATGCAGGATTGGTTGCCTTGCAAAGTAAATTTAGTTGGCCAAGGTATGACAATTAAAAAAAGTTTGCTCTATGTGTTTAACGACGGATGAGATAACCTTTCATGTGTTATGGGACTGTCCAACTTTAGAATCTATCAAGAGGCTATTCCCAGTTACGCTAACAAGGAATCTTCCTCCTCGGTCTCAATGGCTAAACTTGTTTCTTGATAATATGAGTATTAAACAGATGGAGCAATGGGTGGCACTATCCTGGCAAATATGGTTTAGAAGAAATCTAGCCTTTGATGAGAACACGTATATGGCAGCTGAGATGGTTTCTCTTTGGGTACTTGACTATTTGGAAAAGTACCATGAAGCGAACAAGCCTAGTACCGAACTCAAGATAATGTCAAATCAGAATCAACATTGGTCCACCCCGCCAAATACTATTGTCAAAATCAATATTGATGCTGCTATTGATCAAGGGCAAGGTAAAGTTGGTATTGGCATTGTTTGCAGAAATGGTGGAGGTGAAGTTCCAGCGTTTATATCTCTCCCTTGAGATGCTACGTTCAATCCCTTAGTGGCAGAGTTGAAGGCTATTCTCCATGGCATCAAGATGGATAAAAGGTAAGGCTATTCAAATGTTATTATGGAATCGGATTGTTTGGTTGCCCTTAATCATATCAGGAACAGAGTTATGGAGGCTTCCACCCATAGTGTTGTAGTTAATGATATTCTTACATGTTGTAATAGACTTAATTTCATCAACTATAGTCATTGTAATAGAGATGCTAATAGGGTAGCCCACTCACTTGCCAAATTAGCTCTCTCCTTGTTAGATGAATGTATGGTAGCTTGGGTATCCCACTGAAACTGTAACATCCGTTATGGCAGTTCCCAATTATCAATGACATTTACAAGACACTCTTTTCCCTCTCTTGAACTTTTCTTAGTGGGTTTTTCTCTTGAGGGATTTTAACGAGGCCTATTCCATAAAACAAAACAAAAAACAAAAAAGTTGCCTGCAAATTTTCCTTATTAAAGCTCCATTGTAATTGTTGAAGCAACAATTTGTCTTTCTATATCTAGAGGTACAATCCAATGGTAGATGATGCTTTGTCACTATTCCGGTGATTAAGTTTGCCTTTGACTCGTCGGGGTTACCTGCAAGAAAGACACTCCGATGCTTAAGTCAGTCAAAAGTTCGATCCCTTTACTCTTCTATGAATCTTATATTTATAGGTCAAAATATGTAAAGCGGTTAGTTAGTTCAAGCAAACCCTGGAATGGAGGGAAAAAATAACCGAATTTCCCACCAAAAAATACTGATTTTGAATTTCTCGTTCAGAGGTCAGAGGCGCGGACTGCCTCTGACCCGTGGCTTCTGCCTTCGAAGCTTCTGCATATCAAAACGACCCGTTTTGAATGTTTGATAAATGAGGAAAGGATTTTCGGGCCGAACATTTTGGGCCCAACAGATGCCCCCTGGCCCAAGCTTCGAACAGGCGAGGCATGCTAATCTACTCGAATCTTCGGCCGACTCTTCAATGCCAAATTTTTTGCCTAAAGCCGTCATTCTCCGCAGATCGAGGCAATTTGTAGGTACATGATCATTTGATCTCCTGACAAGCTACACTTAATGAAAACACAATTACCGAGTGAAACGTTTGGTTTAGAATTTTACCTCTCATTTAAATAGTTTTAAAAAATAATTTTCATTCAAATTTTCAAACTTTATTCTAAACCTTCCAGAAAAAAGCTCTGAGGAAGAAACCCTAAAGATACCCGTTTGTTCAATCCTACAACGATCATCTCAACCTGCACAGTCATGTCTTCTCGTTCATCTCCCAAACCTTTGGATCGTGAAGGATACAAGAATGCGTATGAACGCATACGCAAATCGTTCGACATTCCTGACAATGTCACGGTGAGGATGCTTTCGGATGCTGAGCTTCGAGAATGGCGATTCAAGGACGTAGTCAAGCCCACCGAAATCTTCATGAGTTTGAGACATATCGAATGGCTCCGCTTCCCTCTTCCTGCTCTGCTGGTTCAGATAATTTAAAATTATGGAGCTCACATTTCTCAATTTCTCCCAAATTCCATTCAATCAATAGTCGGAGCTCAGATGATAGGGAGCCTCAGGAATGTCGACATTCAGTCAGACGAGATTTACGCGTGCTTTACCAAGTCCACAAACAAGGCGATAGAGGGAAAACCCTGGAAAACCTTCTACCTTTCTCCCAAAAAGGATCGGACAATCTTTACCGATTTTGATAGCTCCCATCAGAATTGGGATAAATACTTCTTTGCTGTTGGAGGAGCGTGGTATCCTGAATTCCTACCTCAAGAAAATTTTCCTTTGGCCAGGGTGTTTATAAAAGGTGAGTTACATTTTTCATTTTGTTCCTTATTGCTTTTAATGTGAATTAATCATATCTGGATGATTATCTGTTAGTTTAACTCTGTGTATTACTGTTTTGTTTCCTTGTATCAGATTTTTCTTGGCCTCAGGTTTTAACAAATAATAAAACCAAAACAAAATTGGCACAATAATCTAAAAACACTTGACAAAAATAAAGGATATATAATTTCATTGTATTAAGTTGAATTATGACAGAAGACATAATAATCTAACGTTAAAATTAGACAGCTAAAATTAATCCGAATAAATTTATACTTATTTAGGTACAATAATAATGGCACATCTTGAATTTATCCAATCTAAACCCAGCAGAAAAGATAAGTTTCACTTATTATTGTGTTGTAAAAATTTTTAAACTAAAAAATATAAATATAATTTTGTTTTATGTTTATTTTAACTTTATAAAATAAAATTGCTTTTGTTAACTATTTTTTTTGTTTTTAAAAAATAAAAATAAAAAATGTGTTTGGTAACATTTATTTTTATTCATTGTTTAAAAAATAAAAAACATGTTTGGTAAACATATTTTTATTTTCTAAACTAAAAAATAAAAATATTTTTTGTGACCACTATTTATTATTTTAAAATAAAAAATAAGAAAATTATAGTAAAAAAATATCATATTAATAATATCAAAATAATCTCAAATCTCAAAACTTAATATCTATCCATTAGATAACACAAAATCAATAAAGTCTATATAATAAAATAAAAACTTATTAACTTATAATTGTCTAAACTTAAAAAAATATATTAAATGAGTCATAACAATCAACAAATGTATTTAGTCAATCTCACTATCGTCGATTATGATTAGCAATTTCATCACAACATGAGTCATTTCACGTATATGAGTTCCGTAAATATTGAATTCTACACTATTAGTTGAAGTTCTATCTGTACTTTGTAAAGTAGTAGCCTGTACTTCAGAATTTCCTACACCTCCATCAAAAGACACATTTGTGTCTGCATTAGTCCTTATAAAATTGTGAATCCTACAACAAGCAATGACAATGTACTTTTGTATCTTAGATCATATGAAGGCATGTGCTTTAGGATTGCCTTCAACATGTCGAAGCACTGCTCAATGACATTTCTCAATAAGGAAGAGTGTCGAAACACCGCTGTTATCCAGATTTCCGGATAGCGTTTAGATGGATATCCTTGGGGAAGCAGAATTATCAATGTCTTTCACGGTAGGTGACCAGAGCTCGCGGATGGACGGAAAGGCTTCGCCTCTCCCGTTTAGTGTCCGGATTACTCTTTGGGGCAAACGCGACACGGAAGCTCGTCAACTCTCCCGGACTCCCAAAGGGGTATCCTTCGGGGAAGCTCCTTCCAGGAGAAACTCTTCAAGTGGTCTTCGCGGAAACAGTTCCGTGCCTCGCACGGAACAAGACCAGGGGGTCGAGTCATGGAGGAGGCATAGTTGGAATGATATCTGCTTGACACAGAATCCCGCCTGATACGCCCGACAGGTCAAAGCCGCACACATCCCAGCACGCCTAAAAGTACTATTTCGCCTACTGTTCCACTGACAACTTGGAAAAGACGGCTGCCTTTGTGCATTCCCCATACTTTCACGTAAATATACCCACATAGAGCCTGGTAGCCAGGTGACTACGGTAATTGTATCCCCTATTTATGGCTGGTGTAATTAAGACTCATGTGAGTAGAGAAAAACCCTAATCCAAAGCCCTAGCTATAAAGACCCCCTCATTTTACAACAGGAGGGACGGCCAACAAATCACATAACAAGAACTCTACTAAAATCTCTCTAGCTTCATCTTCTCCAAGAGAACCCGAGAGAAACACTGTGAGGTTGTGAGTTCCTTATACACCAGCTGTTTGACTGTTATTCTCTACAAGTATAATAACATCGACTCGTGGACTAGGGCTCGTTAACGCTTGAACCACGTAAAAATACTGTTTGTTTATTTACATTTCTGCATTTCTATAGCTCTTGTCTTTTTATTATTCCGTTCGTATTCGTTTCCGAAAAACTCGGTAAACAACCGCGGAAACATTTAATTAAATTTGTGCACTTACAAAATCCAACTCAAATCATAAAACAAAATAAGCTAAACAAATCATGCAATCAATAGCTAACAAAGTCATCCAGTCAATAACTAAACAAACTCATCTAGTCATTAGCTAACAAGGTCATCCAGTCAATAGCTAACAAAGTGTAACGACCCGGATTTTCAAGACTCGATAATGCGGAAATATAAATGTTTTCATTTAACAAAACGTCTCAAAAACCCATAGAAAAAAAACTTTTTAAAAAGTCGTATGGCCATACTTAACATTTAGTTACAAACATGTTTTATAAAGATTAGAGTGAGCCTAGTTTAGGAAAATTACACGACTTTTCCAAAAATAAAACATAGCTAACAAAGTGTAACGACCCGGATTTTCAAGACTCGATAATGCGGAAATATAAATGTTTTCATTTAACAAAATGTCTCAAAAACCCATAGAAAAAAAAGTTTTTAAAAAGTCGTATGGCCATACTTAACATTTAGTTACAAACATGTTTTATAAAGATTAGAGTGAGCCTAGTTTAGGAAAATTACACAACTTTTCCAAAAATAAAAAGGCTTCCCAAAAGGTCGGTCCACATGTACATTTGCAAGGAAGACTCCAGCGCTCACTGCTCTGCCTTGCCTTTGCTCTTACCTACAACATGAAACAACTAGGTAAGCGAAAATGCTTAGTAAGATCAACTTTCAAACAAAGCAGATAGAGAAATAGGGATCCGGACCCATCCGGACCCTACACAATCAATTTCAAGAACGCTAAAGCGTCCTGGAAAACTTATGGTCATGCCTGATAACCAAGGATAAATTAATTCATATCTAGATAAAAAAAATCCTGCACTCAGAAAATCCCAGAACAAGCAGATATATTATATCACAACTATATCTTACCAACAATTATATCCCTGCACTCAGAAAATCCCAGAGCAACCAGATATATTATATCACAACTATATCTTATCAACAAATATATCCCTGCACTCAGAAAATCCCAGAGCAAGCAGATATATTATATCACAACACAATTCGAGACCAACGCTCGACAATTTCCAACAATTCATGCGTAACGCGCCCTCCAACATAATTGCTAATCTGTAAAAGAGAACCGAGTCCCCACACTAAGATCTAGCCAATAAATATTCTCATCAAGGGTAACTATCGTGTTACCTAGGGCATCGCTACTTATTCAAGAGTGTAATCCAATTTACACGGTTTTACGGAGACTTCTATGTTAATCAGTGGTGCTGGTGAGCAGCTGCCCCTAGGGTGTTCAACCTCACTCAATCTTGGCAACCCCTAGTATCTCTAGGCACTCTCACGGAATGGCCAATATTCACGGCTGCTATCCGGGAATAACTTATCAGAGCACTTGCTCGAATTCTAACCGTCCAATGATTAAGTAAGCATGAGGGCCCCTAGGTCCCATTTATCTTGGCGCCCCTAGGTTTAACCAGCTTATCCTCATCTCATGGCCACTCGTCGCGGTAATGAACCGGACATAAATAAAATCAAGCAGTGTGACGGGGATCAACCGTCTAGGATATGACGGACTTCTACCGTTCATATTTTCTAAATCAGCACTCACTAGACTAACGTCTCTAAGCAACTTTCTATGACAGTCTATATATGTGCATGTATCCCTATACTAACATACAAGACAATAATCATTTCATGTTGCAGCCATACAATATAAGTTGACTTACTTGGAGTCCTTAGCGCTCAGCAGGTTTTCACCCTCCAACGTTCAGTCCAGTTACGCTTAGCCAATACTGTAGTTATCCATACAGTATACTCGGATTAATTATGGCATTAATAATTCATTATTATTATTTTGGGCAGTTTGGTCATTTTAATAAAAGTCATTTGTAAGGATTTATAATCCTTATTTGGTTTTAAACCTATTAAAGAAAGTCATACAAAATATTCGAGACTAAACCCTAAGTCTCGGGGAGACCTATCCTAAGGTCTCGATACCTAGGCTCGGGTATCACAATGGTATTTCCCACAATCCGCTAAAAATCTTATTATTTCAAGGTATCGCTATTAACCCGCACTTTCAACTAGTCGGTTAAAATATGTAAGATTTTAGCCGGTATTATATCCAGAAAATACAAATAAATTCCTTAATTATTTTTAAAGAAAATAAACTCTTTAAATTTTCCTTTTATTTTTCTCAAGGTTTTAATATCTAAAAACCGTTTTAAGAAAATTGCCTAATTTGTCTTAATTAGGAAAACCGTTATAAATTTCTCATCTTGACTAATTAATTTTCCAAAAGCAATTAATCAATTTTACTTACTAGGAAAATAATTTATTTAATTATTTTCTCAAAATATAGGGTTTTAAACCCTCTTTTAATTTATTAACTATTAATAAATTAAATCTCTTATTTTTAGAAAGAATAAAAACTCTTTAATAAAAATAATTCATTTAAACTCAAAGGGATAATTTTAGTGAAAATATGATTTTAAGACTTACCAATTTATATCTTGAAATAAGCAAAATTTTACTTTTTACCTTATGTTCCAAAATCTCATTTTTACACTAAGTGTGAAAAACCCAATTTTCACATTTTTAACTACATACTTCGTTAGTTCATAACTTGAAATTTACTTACCCAATTGTTACCAAAATTTCCCAATTCCATTTTTGTTATGCCATTTAGGTCTTTGTAAAATCTTAGGTCAAAATGAGCATTTTTGATTGGTGAAATCATTTTCCAACAATGAGGTAAAAATGACCTTATTTTCAAGTCCTTATTTTTTCCAAACTTTGACAGTTAATAACTTTGAAACCGTTCAATATTTTCTTACCAAATTTTACAGTGGAATAATAGGTTATTCCAGAAATATGTCCACAAAATTTTAGAAAAATCTGGGTTCATTTTCTCTATACAGTGGCTGTCCAAACTTGGTTCCGAAAATAAGAATACGAAAAAACAGTTTTTTTACCTAAACTTTGAAATAGCATAACTTACTCATTTCTAAACATTTTTTAGTGTTTCAAAAGCTCAATTTTATGTACTCAATCTCAACAACATCACAGTACAATTTAATTTTACAAAAACAATATACATTGGCTGCTTGACCCCTTGGAAGTCACAGCTTAAAACATGTTTTGTTTTAGGGTATCCTACAAAACCCTTGGGGGTTTTGGTTCCCATTTTCAAAAATCAATACACATGCATCATAAAAATTATTAAACAACTACCATAACCTTATTACATCATCAACAAGAAACTCTAAGCATTAGATATACAAAATAATGTTTAAAACTAAAAACCCTACAACAAAATCATCAAAAGTAAACTTTTTACCTCTTTGGTGTTCTTGCTTAAGGTTTGGACCTTCCTATAAGCTTTGACTCCTTCAAAACCTTTCAAAAACCCTAACCAACTTCCCCCAACAACATAGTCAATTAGCTATTTGAAACTCTATGCTTAAAACTTTACAAAAGCCTAGATTAGTGAAAGTTTACCTTAGGGAAAATACTTCCTAGACCAAGACTTAGCCTCAAAGTTTCCTTGGTGTTCTTGGGCTTGAAAAATGGAGAGAACACTTTGAGAGGTCTTCAAAAAAGATGATAGTGAATGAGAGATGGAGAGTGATCGGTTCTTAGTGTGGGAATTGCTCACAATACTCTTCAAAATATCACAAGGTACTTGAGTGCTTTTCTACCCACTTGCCCACTTGACCTCTTAATTAAATGGCATTTAAATTTTATAAAATTTGGGTTCACACCACTCTAAAACACCACATGGCCGGCCAACCCTTGCTATATATAACCATTTCATTTTTTTTTTTTAATAAAGGTTAAAAAAGGTTTCATAAGAAGAAAAGTCCAAATTGGCTTTTGACACATTTTTCACTCTTATTAAGTTTTAATCACCAAACTTAACATTAATTAATTAAATTAAATGTCTCTCACATTTAATTTAATTAATCACATAATAAAATTTAACCTAAGGTCCATTCATGGAATAAAATTCCCCATTTCGACAAAATTAGGCATTTAACACAAAATGCCCTAAAATTTCCATTTTCTTTTAGGTTTATTATTTTTGACCAAACTTTAACTTTTATGAATGTATTTTATGCCCAAAATATAATTGCCATGATTTTTCATTTTATTTTCCGAGATTTTTACCCGATCAGGGTTTTTGTATCGGTCCAGGACCGAAAGTCTTATCTTGACTTTTAAAATCACAAAATTCATATTTTGGCTAGAAATAACTCATGGAATACTTACAAACAAAATATAATATTATTTAAAATAATATTCTTAACCCGGGGGAAAAATCCCGACCCGAGTCGTTTAAAGGTACCCGAAAATGCAGGACGTTACACAAAGTCACCCAGTCAATAACTAAACAAACTCATCCAGTCATTAACTAACAAAGTCATCCAGTCAAGAACTAAACAAACTTATCCAATCAATCGCTAAACAAAGTTATAGTTAATAGATAAACAAAGTCATATTGGTCATTGCTAAACAAACTCTAAACTTCTCACTTCAAATTCAGCAACCAATCTATTCTTCTATGCTCTGATATCTTTAGAAACAGTGCTCTGGACACCTTGTTCTCAAACTTCTCAATAGCTTTTGTGTATACTTCTCCACTAATTCTATCAATTTGATCAAGAGCTTCAACACTCTCATCCAATAAGTAATGTGATGTAGATGTTGTCATTGATCTCTTTATCAACTATGTCTTTCGCTTTGCAGTTTCATTATATGTCGCAGTGCGCCAAAGCTAATGAGAAATTTACTCTTTTTACTGATCGAGAGTTCGAAGTGGCTGTTGATTTACCTCTTCTTTTGCTACCATCCTCATCAAAACCAGTTTTTCTTCCTTCCTAGTAGAATGACTTATCGACGTTGCATCATCATCATTGTAACGCCCTGGTTACTCCAAGACCGTTACTGTGAACTTTAAATCGTGCTTAACTCGTTAAACGAGTTATTTGGTCATAAATGTGCATCTAGGTGTTATTAATAGGCTAAGGTGAAAAATCTTCATCAAAAGAAAAATATATATTTTATTTAAAACATAAAACTGTACATGGGCCCATAAAAGTGTTTTCAAGTTATTTCCAATCCAAAATGGTCATTACAGTGTAAAAATTACAACCTGCCGACCAAAGCGGTAAAAATAGGTTTAACCCCTAGTTCCTCTGAGAAACACCTTGGTCGTGGTGGTCAAGCGGTTGCATATGTACACATTTCCACCTAAGCTCTCCACTCAAGGCTGGGTGAGCTTTTCTTTCCTTTTACCTGCACCACATAGCACCCATGAGCCAAAGCTCAGTAAGAAAACTCACTACTGCATGTACTAAATATCAACAGATGATTATCATAATCATACTGGGCTTGTAGCCCAAATCAGATAAATGAAGATCAATAAAGATTATGATAATCATGCTGGAGCTTGCAGCCCAATCAGATAAGTGACTATTAAGTCATACTCTGAATAGATGACTAATAAGTCTATCTCTAGGGCTCTGCACCCTAATCAGATAAGTGACTATTAAGTCACACACTGTGCAGGTGACTAATAAGTCAATCTCTAAGGATCTGTTCCCTGTATAGATGACTTCCATCTCTAGGGTTTTGCTCCTTAAATAGATGGCTAATAAGTCCATCTCTGGGGATCTGCTCCCTAAGCCATGTGACATGTTGGTCACCTTAGCCATTTGGTTATGGCTCTAAGTAACTAGCCTTTAGACTAGACAAGCGCTTTTGCTTTCATCGAACTTAAGGTCGGTCAAGCATTTCATGCTTAGATTAATAATGCTTATGTCAATTAGATCTAATCATTTTGGCTTGCGTTAAACACGCTAATACCGTTCTTGACTCATAAGTCAATACCATACGACCAGTGCTCAGTACTACTGCCGAACTTGACTAATGAGTCACAACTTCACAGTCAATACTGACACCATTGCCGATTATGACTAATAAGTTAGTACCACTCACAAGTAAGCAAGATTGCTAAGCATTTAATATGCAATCAATGTCCACATATAGAGCACTCAACATGCCTCATTAATAACCATCCATGTCACATACTGGGTGCAGTTTTATTACCTCTGGATCGAGCGTGAAATAGTAAAAGAACAACCCTTGAGAACGATTGATCCTTTGGATCCTTAGCGGTCACCTAGTCATAACCAAATATGGAATTCCATTAATAAAATAACTCAATAAAAGGTTCATGGTCTAAAACCTCGCTCCCGAGACCTCAAATCATACTAAAACAGTTAGTAGATTCAATCCCGAGCCTTAGGAATTGAACCCCCAAGCCAAAACCCTTGAAAACTCCTCCCTGGCACAAAAGGAAGGGCAAGTTGCGTCGCACCCCAAGTCAGAGAGCATGTGTAATGCTCCGAATTCTTCGATATGGTTTAGTGGCAGTTTAGTAGGCCGGGAGGGCCATAACTGTTTAATTACGCCATTAAATGAATATATGCATGTTTATGTGAATTATATTATAATATGATGTTATATGCATGCATGTGGGTCCACATTTGAATAATTATGATGTTTTGATAATTTGGCCCGTTGAGGGTAAATTTGTGTATTTGGGTGCATAATGTGATTTGTGAATGAGATTCCATTATTATGGAGATATATTCGAGCTATTCGGCATGAGACGGTCCTATTTAGTGGATTAGCGGTTTTGTCATAACGGGGTCAATTATTGGGTAGTAAGAATGCTTATTTGATGATAAATTGGGAGTTATTGAGATCAGGGTAAAATTCTGGAGGTTTTGACTATAATGTCCCCGGGGGTGTTTTCGGGACCCCGAGCATTAGGTTTTATTTGAGGTTAATTAAGTTTGAAGTAGCTGTCAGATAGAATGTACGATTAGAAAACCTCTCATTCTCCCTTTCAATAGTTCGTTTTACCGTTTGAGCAATTTCGAAGATATCTCGAGTTCTAGGAGTCGGAATCGAGCGAGGATCGAGGCATAGCGATCCTAGGAAAGATTATAAGCTTCTTGACCAAAGGATTTGACAAGAAACAACCCAATCGAAGGTAATCTAAGTTTAAAGTTCTGAGTTTTTAGAGTTTCTAAGCTTTGAATTGGACTTTGTAAATTGTTGAGTTTTCGGTTCATTTGAACCTTGGGTTTTGAGGGTTTTGGGGGTTTTGGAGCATTGGGAAGCTTGGGAACTTTGATTTGATGATTGGGGAATGTTTAGGTATGATTTTGGAGGCTTTGGAATGTTAAAAATGCGTTTGGGAATGGCCCAGAGTTGAGGGTCGCGGCCCTGTTTTTGGGGTGTCGCGGCCCTGCTTTGAAGAAGCTGGTGGGGGGAAGGTGTACCTGCTGGGAGCCGCGGCCCTTGATGGAGGGCGCCGCGGCCCTTGCTTCAGGGAAATCTGGGGGCCGCGGCCCAAGGTGCTAGGGCCGCAGCCCTTGCCCAGTTTTCGCCCCGTTTGCTCGTTTTGACCCCGGGAACCTAGTTTTAGGCCTCGAGAGTGTCCCATGCTACTTGGATTGGTTTGGATTGATGTCTTGGAGGCTAGATATTGGTTTGGGAACCTATGTTGATCATGTTATTGATGGTATCCTATAATGTGTTATGATTAGGTAACCGTTAAAGGACTGAAAGCTAAACCGTTCTCAAGGGTCGTTCTTTTGTTCATTCTAGCTCGAATCAGATGTAAGAAAACTGCACCCCAAATGTGACATGCATTGTTATTCATGAGGCATGATGGTTGTATAAATGTGGACTTGACTTGATTGTGGAATATTTAGCAAATCTTGCTCACTTGTGCATGGTACTAACTCATTAGTCAGATTTAGCAAAGGTGCTGGTATCAACTGTGAAGCTGTGACCTATTAGTCAGGTTAGGCAGTGGTACTTGGCACTAGTCACATAGTGCTAACTCATTAGTCAGGACGGCCTTAGCGTGTTCCACGCAAGCCAACAAAGATTAGATCTAGTCGACCTTCTGCATTGAATGACTCAAAGAGCATTAATGCCGGACCGACCTAAAGTTCGATGAATATTATAAGCGCTTGTGTGGCTTACCCATCAGTCACTCATTTGTTAAAATAGAGACTTATCCATCAATCTCTCATTTGTTGAAGGTTAGTGGCTTACCCAGTAGCCACTCTTCCATTTTAATTAGTGACCTGCTTGTCAGTCACTCAGTATGGTTTACCAGAACCTCAAGTGGTATTCACTCATCTGATTGAAAGCTTTGAGCTCTGTGTGATTATAATGATAATCATTTGATGATGTTTACACAAAATGTTATGTTTTCTTGCTGGGCTTTGGCTCATGGGTGCTATGTGGTGCAGGTAAAGGGAAAGAGAAGCTCACCCAGCCTTGAGTGGAGAGCTTAGGTGGTGATGTGTACATATGCGGCCGCTTGACCACCACGGCCAAGGAGTTCTCAGAGAAACTAGGGGGTTTACCCTACTTTTGCCACTTAGGTTGGCGGGTTTGTAATTTTGGAACAGTAATGACATTTTTGAGTTGTAAATAACTTGTAAATATTCTTGTGAGCCCGCGAACAGTTTTATGTGTCAAATAAAACATATCATTTCATTTTTATTGGTTTTCACCTTAGCCCGTTAATAACACTTAGCACACGTTTTTAACCAAAGGACTCAGGCAATGGGTCAAATTTCTGGTTCACCGTTCACCGTATCTGTTCTGGGGTAACCAGGGCGTTACAGCATGCCCAACCTGGGCACTAGGGCGGGTCGAGACTTGCCTAGCCAAGTTGCGACTTGACCCCACGAACAGAGCCCCCTTGCCATTTTCTCCATTAAAATCAGCCAAGAACCTCAATCAAACCTCCATTAAACCAACCCAAAATCAAAACCAACCATCAACACATCATATCCACTAGTTTAACCCCAAAACCCAAGCTTTAAACCAATTAAAATCACCTCAAATAACCACTTCTATAATCAAAAGTTCTAGCTCAAAACTAGCTTCAAAATAGAGCAAAACCAGCAAAATTCATGGCTGAATTCTCACCTTAAAATTAGGTTTGCATCCCCATCAATTGATGAACAAAAGCCTAGAACCTCAAACCTTAATCTCCTAGCTTGAATCCTCAATCTCAGCTTCAAAAATTCAAAGAAAAAGGAAGGAAGAAATGATCAGGGAAGAGGAAGAGGAAGAAGGAAGTACTCTGTTTTGCTTTATTCTTCTATAGCCTTCCTTTAAGTTTAAATATAACCTAAGGTCAAATGACCAAAATGCCCCTAGGTTAAATAATTTCTTTTCAAAGCTAGCAAGGGCAAAAGTGTCATTTCTCCTCTAATCCCGTTAATCATAATTAACGTCCTCCAATTATCATTATTCCCAATATTCTCAAATAATAAATAAATCATATCCCATTACCATTTAATTCTCGGTAATGTACTAATCATCAAATTACCCCAAGAGTCACTCCGAGCTTGGTAAATAACCCCGTTATGACTAAACCGCTAACTTATATTCTAAGATTGTCTCATGCCGGATAGCTCGAACATATCCACATAATAAAGTGGCATCATCCATAATTCACCAACATGTTTGAAAATATACAAATATGCCCTCAACGGGCCAAATTACCAAAATACCCTTATAATAAAAAGTGGATCCACATGCATGCATTTATCATCATATAATAATATAATTTACATAAACATGCATATAAGCATTTAATTGCATAATAAATCAATTATGGTTCTCCAGGCCCCCTAATCCAGACTCTAAGCCACATTAGAGAATTTGGAGCGTTACAATCATCATTATCTCCATCATTAGAAAGACTTCAAGTTGAAGGAAGAGCATTGGAACCAGTTGCAGTAGTATCGCCAAAGATATAGTGCATAATTTCTCATAAAACATACAACATTTTGTTCTAAATCTTTTAGCAAACTTATTCACCTACATGAAATTATAATGATAATGATAAAATATACCAATACATATTAAAATAAAACAAGCATAAAATATATTTTAAATAATTTTTACCCGAATAAGTTTATTTCAAACTTCATCATATGCAAATATGACACGAGCATGATCAATTTCTCTCAAACTCATCTCTAGCTCAACATACTTCAAACACGTTCTCTTCACATCTTCATCTGGAAGATCAGATTAAAGCTCGTACATGTTGAACTTTTCACTATTTGGTATCATATTAAGCTATTATATATGGCAGAATTTTCTAACTCAATCTAAACAAATTATTTATTTTCCTCTTTAGTTTAAAAGATAAAGACAATGGAAATTAACCAATCTCTTCTATTCTATTCTACTCATTGATTGATACTGATTTAAACGCTTTATTCTCATTCTTTCATTTTCTTTTCTCTTCCTTTTTCTAACTAATAAATGCCACATTAAAAACAAACTAACCAACCAACAAACAAAACCCTACACTACAGAGTCCCTAGAATGAAAAATAAAACAAAACCCACAACAAATTTATCATCAGAAAAGGGTCTACGCATACATCTTCAATAAAAGAACAAAACATGTTTGAGAAATGGGATACAAACAACAAGTACCAAAAGTTGGCCGCTTATGATATTCCCATATGCTTCAGGAAGATTTAAAAAAAATGGTAAAAAATTCAACAAATACAAAAAAATAAATAAATTAATATCCATGTTAAATGCCTAATATGGGTGGAGAAGGCAGCAATCAAAAGCTATTTATATTTAGCTTGTATTATTCATGTTAACTAAAATGAAATACAGTAGTTATCTACACACAAATGGAGAAAGAAATTGCAAAGACATGGAAAGCATGAACTTTGAGCATAGATCTTTATTCCATCCTAGAAAATAAATAGTAAATTAATATCCATACTAACCTACTTTGAATTAATGTCACATTAGAAAAAAGGTCTTTCATAACATTAATGCTGAGGTTTTGTTGGGCAGAGATAATTCTTCTCTAACAAATTGGTAAGATCATTTAGGGGAGATGTAAATATTGTGTTATATTTGACATAGAAGATTAATATGTGATAAATTTTGTGTAATCTTTTGCATTATGTTCGATGCACAATTATAATAATTCAAAAATCAATATTTCATTAATTTTTATTTAATATTTATTGAAAATATACAAAAATTAATAATTTTCCTTTAAATTTTATTGTTAATAATTAAATATAATAATAAAATATTGAGTTAAAAAGTTAACATTTAATGATGATTATTAAAAATAATACTAAAATAATAAAAAAAATGGCATGAAAATAAATAAAAAATGTAGTATTTATAGTGATGCAAAATATGTATTATGTTATATTGTGTGTCAAATTTGACACAACTTTTAGCATGTGCTGAATTTGGCCGAGCTTTTGGCACACAATTGAATCAACTTTTTTGTAAAATGAATTATATTTTAGCAATGTATCACCAATTTGACACTTCATTGAAAATACTCTAATCAAGCTTAATTAAGGAGCAAGATTAGCTAAGAGTAGAAGTGTCTTCACCCGTATTGGAGTGTAGTATGTTGACTAAAATAAAAGAGTTTGAAAGTTTAAAGATTTATATCCCACATGTAAAAATATAACATCTTTGTTCCCTTATGAAACGTATATAATGGATAAGATGGAGCCTTTCTTGGTACTGCTCTAAAAATAATATATTTAAAAAAAAATTAAATTAAATAAAAACCTTGTTCAACTAGATTATATTAGTTTGAAATAATTAAATTTATTACTCTTCAAACACAGTCAACTAAAATAGTTGCATTTTCCAAAATTGAGCTAGTAAATATTGCGAACCATATAAGCTCTTATGTTTCATTGATTGTTCGTAGAGTTGATCTTGAAATGCTCGCTACAAAAAATCTTAGTTTTAATCATAATAAATTTTGTGACTAAAAACAAAAAATTTGTAACTAAAAAAAATCATCTTACTTATGTCATCACTAAAAAGTCTGCGGTTAAAAGTATTAGTCACAAAAATTATAATTTGTTGTCACTAAATGTATTTTTAGTCACAACAAACTTTATCACTAAAATTAATAGGTTGTAACTAAAACTACATTAGTGACAATTTGTGAGTAAGTATGACTTTTTAGTCACAAATAATTTTTTATTGTTACTAAAAGTGACATTTAGTCACACAAAATATATATTGTGACTAAAAAATTGTCACTAAAAGTTACTATTTTTTGTAGTGGGTTCTACAAAGAATTTGCGTTAATAATTAATATTTTAAATTAGCAAACTTAAATAAAGAAGAAATTAAATTTTGTAAATACTTTCACTTCAGGGTGATCAATATACTTGATGTGTCAGTTCTTCCATTTGCACAGTACCGATGAATGTCAATCACAAATTTCGGGAAGTGGATTGAGTTGTATCGAGTATGACCAATATTAAATAAATTATTATGAATTACAAAATAAAATATATTAATAAATTTGATATGAAATTATGGATGATAAAATAATTATAAAAACAATTTACCTCCAGCCGAGGAATGATATGAGACCTTTGGCCTCCGATACTTTACCTTGGTGCTTTTTTTTTTTTCTTGCAAGACTTATTATAAAATAACATTATTTTAGCTATAAAAAATATAATTTTAATATATATATAAGTAATGATATGTGCACTCAAAATATACACTTAAACATTACACACAGTGATGTGGCAGTTTAGCCTAACCAATCAGACCTGCTGTTTTCAAAAAACGTGAGTGCATATTTTGGGTGCACATATTATTACTCATATGTAGATAACGAAATATATCTTTAAAACTAACTAAAAATAGATATTTATTAATTATATTAATATAAATTCAAATATTATAAAATATCATTATTATATTAATATTTAATATAAGACTACATATATAATAATTATATTAATATAAATTCAAAAATTATAAAATATCAATATTATAATAATATATATAATGCAATACTAGATATTTAATAATTATATTAATATAAATTTAAATATTATAAATATAATTATAATAATAATAATATATAATACATAATCTTAATTTTTATGAAAAAAAATTATCATTTTTGTTAAAAAAAAATGTTATCATATTATATATATATATAAAATCATAAGCAATATTTTAATTTAATTTTTCATTTAATATGTTTATGTTATTTTTTTATATATATTGTTTATTTATTTTAAATTTATATAACAATGATACAAATTTAATAAATATAAATTCTGTAAATAAAACTAAACAAATATGTCTTGCAATAATAATTAACTTAACTATTGTAGAAACAAAAATGTTGCGTGTATTACCTATCTCACGCTTTGCCTCTAACTATGAATGTCTACGCCCACACCGTGTGAGATTGTATAACATCAATCTCATATCTAAGAAATACATACAAAATATATATATATATATATAATGTATGAAATACTAACTCACCCTCTTTGAATGGATCTAAAACTTTTAGTGAGCGATCAAAAAATATTACTATGTGATAGTAATATATCGTATCCTATCTTTGGTAATGATGCGTGTCGTAAACCGTACTAAATTTAACAATTATTAATTTCAAATTAAACCAACTACTTCAGTATAGCAGTAGTAAGAGTCGATCACACGAGAACTATTAATTCAAATTATCTTTCAAGAATAAAAATGTTAATGAAAAGGGACTTTTAAATTTTAAAAATTAAAAAGAAACAGGAAAAACTTAAAAAAGAATTCAATAATAACAAATAGTTAAAGAATCATTCTCCACACAAAATAATCATTCAATTAATCAATAACATTATTAAACTCTATTCCCTACCAAATTATCAACCATAGATAACAGGAAAGGCGGCATTACCCCAATCTCCCAATACAATTAATTAAAGCAAACACTCTTAATTCATACTATTCATTAAACAACCCAAATGAGAACTCCAATTATTTAATTTAATGAAAGCATAAAGTTCCATGGAGATAGGTTGAATTAAGCAATAAATCCATAAACATGCAATTTATTTAACTTAGATTATATCCTTCTATATAATTAAAACCAAATTCGACATTGTTGACGCCGTTTTTCGTCAACTTAAATAGGAGAGCAATTAAACAATAAAATATTGGAGGAAATGAACAAAGAAGAACACCAGAGGGTTTTTACGTGGTTCAGCAGTTAAATCTGCCTAGTCCACGAGTCTATGTTATTAAGACTTGGGAGTTTTCTGGAAACTTTTCAAAGAATAGTTGCCCAGAATCTTCTCTCCAGAATTCAAAAATTGATCCTTTACAAATGGTGCTTCCTTTTCTATTAATAAAGAAGGTTTCAGAATTCATTCCCACATATCTCGGGAAGATATTCTGTAAATCAATTAATATAATGCTATTTGATGCATTATTTCCTACATACACGGAAACATCCCATAAAATGGGGGATCGGATAACAGATTAAATAATATCCCTTAAATAATGGGATTGCACAACAATAAATATGTTCACATATAACTGATTAACTTAGGCACGAGATTCATCTAATGTCTGAGATTAGCAGTTGATCACGAGCTTGCCGAAACTATCTGATCACGAGCTCGCCGCCTAGCTTCGCCCATGCTCGGAACAAGTAGACGTTGACGATGTTGTCATATTCGAGCTTACACATTCGAGCTCGAATCATCTCGTCTGAAGGCTAGAGATGGATCAGGGAAAAATATATATGTGTCAAACCATGGCCATGCGAGTTCAGAGAATATTTGAGGCTATACATCCTTGAGCTTTTCGAGGTCGTTACTTACAACAAAACAGTCCGACTGAAGGATCATATGACGACCGTGTATATTTCGATCTCACACCTGACGAGCCTAGACTTCGGGGTCATAACATCTCATCTCGAAATCTGGGTGTAACATTTTGCCCCCTCAAAAGTATTAGTTCAAATCCCGTGAGAAGGAAACTTTTGAACTGCCTCTTTTGGAAACTGGACCATTAATTGCACTCGAGTGTGGACACGTGTCAGCCAGAGATTGAATGGTCAGAGTACTTGAGTGTCTTTTGCACCATGCGCACGTCCTTCCATCTGCCAACTTTATGCCGCCATCCCTTCCATTGTTCCCGACCGTCGGATCAGATACGGAATCTGGCTAACAACTCAGATTAACTTGACGTTTGACATCCTTTGGGGCCTATAAATGTGCTTGTCGTCTTCCTCATTTCATTTTCACTTCTTGAGTTTTCAGAGAAAAGAGAAGAACAAACCAGAACCCAAAATTTGTTCAGTTCTTGCATGTTCTCCAAACAAAGAAAACAAAACAACGTTGGCTTGTTCAACTCCGTGAGATCGTTCTTGTAACCACTCCTTCGGTCATCAATTTCTTCGTATCCACCAGCTTCATTGTGTATGTATCTGTTCTTGACCTCATATGTTCGTATATATATTATGTTTTTCCATGCACGTTTATATTGTTGTTGCACTGTAGGCACATTTACTAGTTTAGTACTAGAATGTTTTAGCCGATACCGTGTAGTTCGTAGGCTCATATGATATTATGGGTTTCCAAACCCTGAATTTGCATAAAAGATGCAAATATAGCTCTTTTACTGTGTTATCTAAATTTCAGATACCATATCGTGTAGACCAAGAAATGAGGTATGGAATTAGGGTTTTTAACCGCCAACTTTTTCCCTGAAAATCTGGGATTCTCAAAAGTAAATCCACTTTTCCCCCATCACGTCAAATACACGCTCGGGGCTCGATTCTTTCAATAGCTCAGGTTCTTTCCGAGCCCGATCTCGTTCTTTTGATCGAGCTTATCCCCTGGTTTCGAGCATTCGAGCTCAAACCATCTTGAATTTTATCCTTAATTTCTTGCGTGCCTGGCCCTCACCCTTTTTGTTTCTTGCTAGATGTCACAGAATTTGGAAAAATGGTGGGGGTCAGTACTCACAGTTCCTTTTTCACCGACAACTCCGAGCCCAGAGTCACCCTTTACTCGAAATCAGCGGCTGATTCATGAGCACGAATTGAGGTGTGAGCAAGAGGATACTCGAGCTCATTTTAGATGCCAAATCGACGAGGTCGAAGAGAGAAAGAGGAAAAAACTTAGAGTCGCAATCTATCCAGACCCGGACCCCGAGCCCAGACCAATTCCTCTTGAACCTATGCTTAAAGTAACGGTCGCTTTCAAACCGGGCGAACTTAAATTCTGACCGATGGAAGAATCAACAAATCGCCCATCCACCTCGTAGCCGACCGCCTTTCCCACCTCGAAGGGAGAGTTTTTCGAGGCCGAGCATTATTGGAGCTCGGTTTCCTCATTGGGATAGATAACCAACATCCTAGCTCGCCATGGCCTAGGATTGTCAGGCTCGCTAAGCTGTCGAGCTCCGACCTCCAATGAACGCAGTTGCTACGCCCTGGGAGATGGCAATCCCAACAATAAGCAGAAGCTCGCGACTTGGAGCCACGAGCATATGAAGGCAGGGGCCTTACTGCCCTTGAAGTCCTTTTTGAAGGACTTTATGGATTTTGTTGGGCTCACGCCCTTCCAACTTCAGACCAAATCATACAGGGTCTTATCAGCCCTGAGGTCGCTTTACCACGAGTTGAAGTGGGAAGGACCTTCGCCAAAAGAGATTTTGTATCTTTTTTGCTTGAAAAGCAATCCCTCCCGAGCTCGGGGAGGAGATGGCATCTACTACCTCTCAAGCTATTCCAGGGAGAAGAAGATCTTCGAGGACATGCCCAACCATCCTCCTAACTTCAAGCTGGCATTCTTTTGGACGGACGGCCTAGCTCCCTCCAGATATTATTTGTTTAGGCGAATCCGTAAGCATACGATCCTTTTCCTCTCATGCTTGACGTTTTTTTAGGCTCAAATTATCTCATAATGTATTCCATTCTTTCAGCCAACTATCACCGTCCCACTCCCACAGACGCAATGAGGGAGCATAAAGAGACTTTGCTCCAGCTTCCATATGGCAAGCGCTCCCTGTCTTATCTTCTTCACAAAGATAGGCTTCGACCCTGCGGCCTCCTTGAGAAGGACCAATCAACAGACGATAAGGCCTACAAGAAGTATACCAAGTGGGAGTTTGTACCTCTCCCAATTGGCAGTCTTCCTCCGAGGTGAAGCTCTAAGGCACGATCCCCAGCTCGTCATCGTAGTAGTCCGTGCTCGGGGAACGATGCCAATGATGAGGCCTCGAGCTCGAGTGACAGAGATAAGGTCATTCTTAGCTCGGCCTTATGGTCTCCTTCCCTACTTAAGCATAAACCCGACACCCTGATCTTATGTGAAGATGATAGGGACAACTTTTATGTATGGTCCTGGGTAGATGATAGGGTCCATAGGTTTGATAGCTGGCTAGGGAAATACGACACAATGTATACTCTGAATGAGGTTTGGGATGGAATAGTCGTCCAATATGGGACAAACGACTATAGGAACCTTTCGAGGTTGACTTCCACATATAGGGAAGTGACTCCCCCTGCCTCCTCCAAAGATAGGGGAATTACGTGGGCATCGAGCACAAGCTCGGGGGAGAGTTCCAGTTAGGTTCCTCATCACTTGTCTTTAATTCCTTTGACTGTCTGCATTATGCTAATTTTAGCATCTTGAGATCGTTTTCTAATGTGATTTGATCATGCAGGTACTATGGACTCCGACCTTGAGAACACGCTTGCCAGTGGTGTGGGGGCCAAGCAAAGCAAGCGCTCGAGGGCCTCGCAAAGGTCTGGTCGGCCGGCTAAGGTCCCTAAAAGGACCGAGGTGACTCCTCCCCCAGCTCCTACTATTCCGAGCCCGGTAGAGGACCCTACTTCCCAGGTCGACGCTTCCACAACAGATGCTCCTCCTTTCCCTCCTGCTATCAGGATCCTTCCAATGCTCGGCCCAGCTCCGAAGAAACCAACAACCTCTAAGGGGTGCCTATTGTCAATTTCTACTCATGTTGATGAGCATGTCGTTGACAACGCTGCCGGGACTCACGGAGCCACTCTTGGCTTGGACGTCCTATCTAAGATAGGCCAAAGCATCAGTAATCTTGAGGCTCCTCAGTGGAATTTTTTGGTCAATGCTCCGACTCCAACATCTTCTATGACAAGAGTGTCGAGCTCGCCTCCGCGGTAACCTCTCTAACTTTACTATTTGTTGGAATTTTGCCTAGAGTATGTTCTAACTTGATTTGTTTGTGTGTTAGGCTCTTACCGCAGTTGCTCAGCTAAATTACAAGCTGAACAATGAGGTCCACGCGAGCATGTCTTATGCCTGGGAGTCGAAGGATCTCCAGCTCAAGCTCGCTGACGAGTTTAAGGCCACAAGGTCAAAGCTGGAAGCTGAGATTAAAGAGAAGAGCTCTAGGATTGAGGAGCTTGAGAAGATGAATGCCAAGCTCGAGGAGGAGAAAAATTCCACCTTCGAGATAATAAAGGACGAAAAGGCTTGTCTCCTTTAAGAGTTCAAGCAGAGGAAGTGTAATGCCCCAAATTTCCTAATAAGGTTTAAGACCTTGATTAGGAGGTCGGGAGGGCCATAATTGATTTATTATGTTATTAAATGCTTGTATGCATGTTTATGTGAATTATATTATTATATGATGATAAATGCATGCATACGAGTCCACATTTTATTATAAGGGCATTTTGGTAATTTGGCCCGTTGAGGGCATAATTGTGTATTTTGGTGCATGTTTGTGATTAATTGATAAGGCTACATTACAATGGGGATTTGTTCGAGCCATTCGGCATGAGACGATCTTGAGTGCAAAGTAGCGGTTTAGTCATAACGAGATTAAGTTCGGGGCTCGGGGTGAGTCTCGGAGTGATTTTAATGATTAGAGCGTTGCCGGGAATTAAAGGGTAATAGGATATGGATTATTTGTGTTTGATAATTTTTTAAGCAACGGGAATTGGAGGGCGTTAATTATAATTAACGAGATAGGCAGGAAATGACGGTTATGCCCTTGGTGGATGTTAAGGCTTTTATTTAGAGAGGGTATTTAGGTCTTTTCTCCCTAAAGGATATATATTAACCATTAAGGTTGTAGAAAGCTGTAGAAAATAGAGTATTGCTCTTCTTCTCCTCCCGATGGTTTTCCTCTCCATTTCTCTTTGAATTCTCAAGCTCTTTTTGAGGAACCAAGCTGTGAGGGTTTTGGGTTATGCTCTACCATTGAAGAGGGGGCTAAGCTGGGATTAAGGTGAGTTTCTAGCCATAAAAACATTAGTTCTTTCTCTGTTTTTTCATTTGAGTTTCAGCTGGTTTGTGAGTTGGAAAGTTGAGTTTCAATGGATGTTTTTGGCTAGGGTTCTTGGGGTTGTGATGCCTAGGACATGTGGGGATGGTTTTTGGGTTCATTTGGGACTTAATTTGATGTTTGGAAGCATTGGAATCAAGTTGGGAAGGGAGGATTTGAAGGAGAAAGTTTCAGGGCACTTTCTGGTTAAGTGTAGCGCTATAGCGCCCACTAGGGGGCGCTATAGCGCTACTCAGGGTGGTTTTGGGCATTTTGGTTCTGGAAAGAGCGCTAGGGCACTAGTGGGTAGCGCTGGGGTGCTACCCTGTTTCATCATAATCCTGTTTTGTGTGTTTTTAAGGGTTTTTAGCTCGGGGTTTCAATCCTTAAAGCCCGGGATCGAATCTACTCACCGTGTGGGTACATTTCGGGGTCCCGAGAGTGGGGTTTGGGTCAAGATCCTATTATTGTTGATTTTCATTGATGGAGGTTATATTTGGTTATGACTAGGTGACTGCTAAAGGATTAAAAGGTCGATCGTTCTTGTTCTAATTCTCGCTCGAACCAGAGGTAAGAAAACTGCACCTTGTGTATGTGACATGCATGGCTATTCTTGATGCATGTTGGATGTTTAAATGTGATGCATGTGATGCACGAGAAACATGTGATTAGGGCTTGCCATGAATATTGAATATGAGATTGTTCAGAGCTTGAGTCTCTCTGATTGTGCATGATCCTGGTTATGTTAGTAATTGTTAAGTGAGCATGTTGGATGCCCTGTGTTGGATATTTGACATATGATATATATTTGGTAGCATTGCTTACTTGTGCATGACCCTGATCATTTAAGTTTGGCATTGGTCGCGTGTTATTGACCTAGGAGCCAGAAACGGCATAAGCGTCATGGACGCAGAGCCGATAAAAGATTAGATCTAATCGACATCTACATTGGATGACTCAACATGAGCATTAATGCCGGACCGACCTCAAGTTCGATGAAAACTAAAAGCGCTTGTCTAGCCAAAGGCTAGTCATTTAGAGCCAGAGCCAGCAAGCCCAGTGACTGTTTAATCACATGGCTATGGGTGATGAGCCCCGTGTGACTTACCCATCAGTCACTCATTTGTTTAAGCTAGTGACTTACCCATCAGTCACTCATCTATTTAAGCTAGTGACTTAACCATCAGTCACTCATCTGTTTAAGCTAGTGACTTACCCATCAGTCACTCATCTAATTAGACCCATTGCAGGGAAGCCCAGGAGACGGTTCTGTCACACGACTATGGGCACCGAGCCCCATAGTGACTTGCTTGTTGGTCACTCATTATGGTTTAACAGAACCTCAAAGTGATATTCACTCATCTGTCCAGGGTTATAAGCTCTGTATGATCATTTTGATCATCATTTTCATGGCTTTGGGTGTTGAGCCCGTGATGACTTGCTTGTCAGTCACTCAGTATGGTTTACCAGAACCTCAAGTGTTAAATTACTCATCTGACTAGGATTGACTTAATAGTCATCCAATCAGGTGGGCAGGATTTCTTATCCTAGATTCCCCAGCATTATCTGAATTTATTTGCATGCTTGAATATAGCTATGTTTGCTAGGTGATAACTTTATAAAATAGAGTTATTTTACCACTTTTTATGTGCTAATTGTTGCTTAATTCTTGAGTTTTTAATTGATTTATTAAGTTTTTAAGTAATTTTGAATTTATTAGGTTTATTTTGATTTTATATATTTTTTTGTGTGTTTTTATAATTATTTTGTTGTAAAATGTTATAGTTAATTATTTGAATTATTATTGTTAGTTTGAGGTAAAAAAATGTTGCATTATTGAAATTAAATGTTAAATATAAATTAAGTTATAATTAATATTTTCAAAGAATTAAATTGATTTATTTTTGAAAATATTTTATTATGATTTATTTTATAATTATTTTGTAGGGAAATTTATGACACTTTTGCTCTTGAAAAGAAAGAAAAATAAAGGAAAAGAAATGGCATTTTCAAGGAAAGAGAGGAAAAAATGGCATAGCAGCCACCAGCCCACTTGCCAGGCCCATGGCCCGCCTCTCCCACCAAGCCCAGCTGAAGCCCATGGTTTCCTCAATTGCTCAGCCAAACTCCCACCTGCCTTGCCTCCTTCCCAGTGCCAGCTGAAGCACCAACATCCCAGCAAGCTGCTCCTCCCAGCGTGACTCCCCCAGGCAGGCTTCCTTCAGCAGCCCACCACTTCGGCCCACATTCAGTCTTCCTCAAGCCCAGCCCGAAACTTCAGCCCCCAACAGCCACAGCTGCTCCCTGCCCACCGAACCACCACAAGCCACTTTTTTTCCTTCTTGAGCCCACAAAAACATATATGTACTCTTGTCCCCTATGTTCAAAAATGCCATTTTTTACTCAACTTTCTGCACATTTTACCTCAAAACATCATCATTACACCCTATAATTTACCCCTATTTTCCATATTATAATTAATTCAATTAATTTAAATTGATTAATTTAATACTCATTTTTGGCTATAAATAAGGGATTTGGGGTGCATATTTTGAGGAGGTTGCCATACCAAAAATTTTACACATTTCAAAACCTCTCTATTCTCTTCATCTTCTTCTTCTTTTTGGTTATTTTCTATGTATTTTTAGAGGAAAAATTTGGGGGTTTCTCCTCCAAATTTTCCTATTTATGTTTGTAATTTTTAGTTTGTATTTGCTATTTTAGTTATGAGTTTCTAATCTTTTTAAGATTATTAAGGTGATGATGAAACAATATGTAACTAGAAAGTGTTTATTTTGTATGTTGATTTTCCATTTTGTGCAACAAAGTTTATGGAATTTTCTTCTTCAAATATCTTCTTTCATCTTAAATATCACATATTTACACTTTGTTCTTCATTAGTGCAAAAATATAATATTCTTTGTGTAAGATGTGTCATTAAATTGTACACATCCATGCTTAGAACAAAAATATTATGTTTTGCCTTATAAATAATGTTCATTGATTTGTTTGTTATTTCATTAGATTGATTTACACTAAATGCTTTGAAATTATAATTTAGAAAAGTGAAGAAAAATCTTATCTTTTTAGAAGTAATTTGTGCTTAAAATTACAAATCTATTTAGAAAATGATAGTTTGATTTATTTTAATTATCACTAAAACTTGGGAATCAATGTACTTATAATTATTATTGAACTTATATTTTGTGGATTCTATTATCTTAATAATCTTTCTTTTACCATCTTGATTTTTACTTTTAATTTATGTTTATATATTTGTCTTTAATGTTTTTATTATTGTCTTTTATTTTATTTTCATTATACAAAACTCTCATCAATCTTTGGAGCTAGGTTAGAATTTATTATTTTTGATTTAAAATAGTTTTCTTTTCGATTTTAGACAACTCCTTTGGGTTCGATCTCGTGCTTACACGAACACTATTCTATAAATACGATTCATGCGCTTGCGAGTATAAATATTTAAAACATACTCGTTTTGGGTCCATCACTAGGCATGCAAGATATGATTTGATGTCATGATATGATTGTTCATGAGCATATTGAGTTTTCTTGCTAGGCTTCGGCTCACGGGTGCTATGTGGTACAGGTAAAAGCAAAAGAAAGCTGGACCATCCTTGAGTTGGAGAGCTTAGGTGGCGATGTGTACATATGCAGCTGCTCGACCACCACGGCCGAGGGTTGAAAGAGGAACTAGGGTTAAACCCTGTTTTGTTGCTTAGATCGGCTGGTTGTAAATATTTTCTTGTAATAAACCTTTAAATTATATTTTTGTGATCTCAATGTATACAGTAAACGTTATATCTTAACCAAAAATTTTAATCCCTAAATTGCTAATCATACTTAGTTACACGTTTATGGCCAAATGAATCGATTAGCGAGTTTAACACTGTTTATAATGCGCACCGTAACGGTCCCTGGAGTTTAGGGCGTTACAATTTGGTATCAAAGCAAGCCAAGGTTTATGGTTCCTGAAGACAAGTTGGGCATGTACACCCGTCACTGAAGATAGCTTCACTCAGGGAATGGTAACTATTTCTGTAGTTATGTGCTTAACTACTTAAATAGAATGTAAATGCTTTACCTACACAGTGTATTAGGGAGCATGAGATTCTGATAGAGCCTGGCTCTGGACTATATGATTATATGCTCCGTGAATATATATATATATATATGATCATATGATTACCTGCTCCATGAATGTACATAATTGTGATATTTGCATGCTAGAGTTGGAGGCATGGTATGAATGTTGGAAGAGCAGGGAGTATGATTAATGTATGAATTCCATGGGCATGCTTTTTAGCACTGCAGTGGTTTGTGATTGTGGTGTGGTAAGATTGTTCCCGCTGGGAAAGATCTTGATATGCTCATCATGATTAATGGGTCAAGTTATTGACTGCAGATTCAATCAGCAGGTTTATATCCAAGGCGGATAATGAAGCTTGGTGGTGGTTACACAAAGGCTGGGAGTTATAGCCAGGGTATTAGTTCTTCATCTGCTCCTATGAATTTTCAGCAGATGTTCGTAGATTTGCAATCGAGATTGCAGAGATAGGAGGAAGAGATTAGGTGTTTGAAGCAACAACAGAATCTGTTGGGAAGCACTTCTTCCTTGGTTATGCCAGGGGTGGCATCAGCTTTGGCTCAGCCTAGGGTTGAGAATAGATGGGAATTTCTCTGTGGAAGATTCCTGGAGTATTACCTGTAACGCCCTGGCTACCCCAGAACAGTTACGGTGAACGGTGGACTGGAAATTTGACTCATTGCCTGAGTCCTTTGGTCAAAAACGTGCTCTAAGTATGATTAACAGGTTAAGGTACAAAACCAATAAAAAGGAAATGGAGATTTTATTACAAATTGCTCTGCAGAGCTAAACAAAACATTTACAAGTGGTTCTCAGTACAAAATGGTCACTATAGTTGTAAAGTTACAGTTCCGCCGACCTAAGCGGCAAAAATAGGGTAAACCCTCTAGTTCCTCTGAGAACACCTTGGTCGTGGTGGTCAAGCGGCCGCATATGTACACAACACCACATCAGCTCCCCACTCAAGGCTAGGTGAGCTTTTCTTTCCCTTTACCTGCACCACATAGCACCCATGAGCCAAAGCCCAGCAAGAAAACATAACACTTCTCATAAACGTCATCAAATTATTATCATTATAATCATACTGAACATAAAGCTTTCAAACAAGCAAATGAACTTCACATGCTTTTAGCGGGAGAGTGGCTGTTAGGTAAGCCACTAGCCTCCAAGCTCTCTTTTCTAGCGAGAGAGTGGCTGATAGGAAAGCCACTAGCCTTCAAGCTCTCTTTTCTAGCGAGAGAGTGGCTGATAGGAAAGCCACTAGCCTTCAAGCTCTGTTTTCTAGCAAGAGAGTGGCTGATAGGTAAGCCACTAGCCTTCAAGCTCTGTTTTGTAGCGGGAGAGTGGCTGATAGGTAAGCCACTAGCCTCCAGGCTCTGTTTGTTCATCGACCCTCAGGGTCGGTCATGAATTAATGCTCCTTGAGTCATTCAATGCTAATGGTCGATTAGATCTAATCTCTGTTGGCTTGCGTGTTTCACGCTAAGGCCGTTCTGACAAGTAAGTCAGCGCTTCTTGACCTGTGTCCAGTAACACTGCCGAGCCTGACAAGTAAGTCACAGCCTCACAGCTGATACTAACAGTTTTGTCGATTCTGTATCCAATCCATGTCCATATTTATACAATCAACATGCCTCACAAATATCCATGCATGTCACACTTTGGGTGCAGTTTTCTTACCTTTGATTCGAGCTAGAATGAGCAGAAGAACAACCTTTGAGAACAGTTTAGCTTTTAGTCCTTTAGCGGTTACCTAATCACAACACATTTGGGATACCATTAATAATCAAGAAAATCAAGGGTCTCAAACCATAATCTAACCTCCAAGCTAATCCAAGTAGCAAGGACACTCCCGAGGCCTAAAACTAGGTTTCCGAGGTCAAAACGAGCAAACGGGGCGAAAACAGGGCAAGGGCTGCGGCTCTAGCACCTTGGGCCGCGGACCCCAGAGTTCCCAGAGGCTAGGGCCGCGGCGCCCAGTAGGCACAAGGCCTCCACCTGCTTCTCCAAAGAAGGGTCGCGGCGCCTCAAGAACAGGGCCGCGGCGCTCCACCCTGGGCCATTCCCAACCGCGTTTCTAACACTCCAAAGCCTCCAAAATCATCCCTAAACATTCCCCAATCATCAAAACAAAGTTCCCAAGCTTCCCCATGCATCAAAACCCAAGGCTCGAACGAACCGAAAACTCAACAATTCACAAAATCAATTCAAAGCTTAGAAACTCGGAAAAACTCAAAACTTAAACTTCGATTACCTTCAATTGGGTTGTTTTCCGTCGAATCCTTCGGTTAAGAAGCTTCTAATCTTCCCTAGGATCACTATGCCTCGATCCTCACTTGATTCCGACTCCTAGAACTCAAGATTTCGTCAAAAAGGCTTAAACGGTAAAACGAACTTTGAAAAGGGAGAACGGAAGGTTTCCTTATCGTATGTTCTATCTGATAAGCTACTTCAACCTTAAGTAACCTCAAATAAAACCTAATGCTCGGGGTCCCGAAAACACCCCCGGGGACATTATAGTCAAAACCTCCGAAATTCCACCCTGATCTCAAATATTCCCAATTTATCATCAAATGAACATTTCTATTACCCCAAAATTGACCCCATTATGGTAAAACCGCTAATCCACTAAAAATAACCGTCTCATGTTGCTTAGCTCGAATATATCTCCATAATAATAGAATCTCATTCACAAATCAAGTTATGCACCCAAATACACAAATTACCCTCAACGGGCCAAATTATCATCATACCCCTGTAATTGTAAATATGGACTCATATGCATGCATTTCAAATCATATCATAATATAATCAACATATAGATGCATTTAATCGATTAATAACATAATTAAGCAAGTATGGCCCTCCCCGCCCACTATTCATGCCGTTAAACTCATCGGGGAATTCGGGGCATTACATTACCCTCCAGTCTTCGAGGGAGGCCTAGATCCATTCAGAGCTGAGCAATGGATGGGCATGATCAGTTCCATTCTAGATAGTATGGGGCTGGTAGGTCACGACAGGGTGGTTTATGCGATATTTGTATTGCGAGATGATGCCCAGACATGGTGGGAAGTGATATCTCAGACACGAGACATAGTTGTGATGGACTGCAGAGAATTTAGGCAGCTGTTCAATGAAAGGAATTACTGTGATGCAGCCAAGACTGCTAAGGTGAATGAGTTTGTGAATCTCGTTCAGGGTAAGGCATCAGTAACCGAGTATGTTAACAGATTTGATGGGTTGGCCAAGTTTGCTTTTGGCATGGTACCCACAGATGTAGCTCTGAAGGAAAGATTTATTCAGGGGTTGAATCTTGGAATAGCTCGGGGCATTAGAGTTTCCCCAGTGCATGAAGTCTCTACCTATGCTCAGGTGGTAGAGAAGGCTCTTGCTGTTAAGAGCGCAGGACATCAGATTGGGCAGAAGAGTGCTAGGGAGCATGAAGCTCGGATAGTGGTACCTCCACTTATTGGAGCAAGAAAGAAGGAAAGACGGAAGACTTATCCAGTATGCGCTCGGTGGAAGAGGCATCATCTAGGAGAATCCCGAGCAAAGGCATGTTTCGCAAGTGACATGGTTGGGCATATTGTGAAGAATTTCCCAAGGCTAAGAGAGGATGAGAAAAAGAGGATAGAAAACTCGACTCCAGCTCGAGTGTTTATTCCGAGGCAGTCAGATTCTGAGACTGAGACTAGTTCCTCAGGGGTGGCAGGTCAGTTTTCTAGTTCTGGTTTTTGAGTTATGCTGATTGGTTTTGGTGCCATGTTGTTCCTTTTTTTGATGCATATAGAGAAGCATAAAGTTATTATGCATATTGCATGGTTATGTTATGAGGGGGAAAGTGATACTGTATTGGTGATTTAAGAGATGAATTGGATTATGATGAAAATGACTCATAAGTGATTTTGATAAAGTTGGTTATGACTGGCTTTGGTATGATTCAGGATATGGATTGGTTAAGTAAGTGTGGGGCAATGCTAAATGGCAAGGAAATGATAGTAACTCTTGGGTTTAATAGTTGATAGCCTTCTGACAGTTGGCACTGTGCATGGATTTTGTATGCTGAAGACATCTGTATTGAGAGCTAGAGTTTTATGGTAGAGAGATGCATGGAATTCTTAGCTAGTGTGGTTGATACCACTTAGATTGTGCCAGTGGAATCAGGACAGATTGGACTAGTCTGTGAGTTTCTGGGTGTACTTCCAGGGGATTAGTCGGGGTTGTGTTTGCATAAAAATGATAGAACAGTGAATGGATTGGTGCCAGGAATGGAATCAGGTTTTAGGGCATTGTATTGAATGGTTCAGCAGGGTTGTAAGAACTTAAGCCTTAGATATTGAGTAAGATGGAATTCTCAAAAGTGGATTTTTGATCTGGTTAGGACAGTTAGAGAACAGGGAGAAAGTTATACAGAATACTGTGTTTGTACCAAATAAGAGCACTGGAGTGCTGAGTATGTCTTGAGAATTTGTTTAATGCCAAGTGTTTATGAATCAGATGAATAGAGCATTCAAAGGTTTCTTTGAATGAGATTTGTGATCGTCTTGGACGATGGTATTGCAATGTATTTCTTTGTGGAGATTTGCCAAGGTCAAGGAACGTCTTGGTAGGCAAGAGTTTCCTTGGACGGGCGGGATATTGTGTGGACTTTGTGGAAGAGTTCTGAGTCTTCTTGCAGATCAGAATTAGTTAGTAGGTGGTTATGACACCTTAGTGACAGAGAAAAGTGAGTGCTTATGTAACATGTTGGTTAAAGGATTTGACCAGAACTAGAGTAGAGTTTCTGGTGCGCCAGGGGGAATAACTGACTCGATTTGATAGGGTCCTTCCCAATTAGGCCCGAACACGCCAGTGGCTGGGTCCCGCATAGCTAGGAACACCCGCCTTAACACCAAGTCTCCCAATTCGAATTTCCTGTCCCAAACCTTTTTATTGAAATATCGGGTAGCTCGCTGTTGATATGCTAAATTTTTTAGTTGAGCTTCGACTCGCTTTTCTTCAATCAGGTCCAGACTTACTTCGAGCTGGGATTGATTCGAGGCTTGATAATACGCATGGTTACGAATTGTGGGTATTTCGGCCTCGATTGATAACATGGCCTCGCATCCATATGCCAGAGAAAAAGGGGTAACTCCTCGGGCCATTTTCCCTTAGCTTCTTCCAATTTCTTTTTCATAGAACTCTTGAGAGTTTTATTCACAACCTCGACTTGGCCGTTTTCTTGGAGATGGGCAACAAAGGAGAATATTTTCATTATCCCATTTTCTCACAGAAATTGGTAAATAATTCGCTGTCGAATTGAGTACCGTTATTTGATACTATTTTCCTTGGCATTCCATATCAGCAGATGATGTTTTTCACCACAAAGTCCAAGACTTTCTTCGAGGTAATCGTTGCCAGAGGTTCGGCCTCGGTCCACTTTGTAAAATAATCGACCGTGACTATCGCGTACTTAACTCCACCTTTTCCAGTCGGCAACGAGCCTATGAGATCAATTCCCCATACCACAAATGGCCATGTGGAGGTCATCATAGTTAGCTCAGATGGTGGAGCTCGCGTGATTGTAGCAAACCGTTGGCATTTAACGCATTTCTTGACATACTCAAATGCGTTTGCTTTGATAGTGGGTCAAAAGTATCCTTGTCGTATAATTTTCTTAGATAGGCTATGCCCCCCAGTGTGGTCCCCACAAAATCCTTCATGAATCTCTTCTAGGATTTTCTTGGCCTCGGGTGGAGTCACACATCAGAGTAGTGACATAGAGTATCCTCTCTGGTATAACCTTCCTTCCACAATAATGTATCTGGGAATCTGATACATCAGTTTCTGAGCCTTATTCCGTTCTGCTGAGAGAATTTCGGTTTCGAGGTAATCAACTATTGGGGTCATCCAGGTTGGCTCAGAGTTAATCATGCATACATCTTCCTGTTCAGGCTCGCTAATACTGGGTGTCGACAGGTGCCCAATTGGCACTACAATTAGTGCATCGACCTCGTTGGATGTGGCGAGTTGAGCCAGAGCGTCCGCATTTGAGTTCTTTTCTCGGGGAACCTGCTGTATCGCATAAAACTCGAAATGTTCGAGTGCTGCTTTTGTTTTTTCTAAATATGCGGCCATCTTTGTTCCGTGAGCCTGGTATTCCCCTAAGATTTGGTTGACCACCAACTGAGAGTCACTGTAGCAATGTATCGCTTTAGCCTTGAGCTCTTTGGCTATTCGAAGTCCAGCCAATAGAGCTTCATATTTAGCCTCGTTGTTAGATGCTTCGAAGCCAAACCTTAAGGCGGAGTGAAATCAACTTCCAATTGGGGTGATCAATATGATTCCTGCCCTCGATCCATTTTCATTGGAAGACCCATCGACATAAAGTTTCCACAGCTTGCGGGCTGGGGTTATAACTTCGTCGTCAGTCATTCCAATACATTCCACTATGAAGTCAGTCAGGGCTTCCCCTTTTATGGTTGTTCTCGGATGATAAGTGATCTCGAATTGTTCGAGCTCAATAGCCCATTTTAATAATTGGCCCGAGGCTTCTGGCTTCGACAAGACTTGTTTGGTCAGTCAACACATGGATGGGGTGTGCTTTGAAATAAGGTCGGAGCTTTTAAGATGAATGAATTAGGCTGAGAGCCAACTTCTCCATTAACGGGTATCTTGATTCTGCCCTCAGTAACCTTTTGATGACATAGTATACTAGTTTTTGTACCTTCTGATCTTCTCGAACGAGCACGGCGCTGATGGCGTGTTCGATTGTAGCGAGATATAGGTACAAGGTTTCTCCTGTGATAGGTTTCGAAAATATGGGAAGTTACACGAGGTGCTTCTTGAGCTCCTGAAATGCCAACTCGCATTCCTCTATCCACTCAAATTTTCTGCCCCCTCTCAAAAGGTTAAAAAATGGTAGGCATCGATCTGTAGATTTTGAGATAAATCTACTTAAAGCTGCCATCCGTCCAGTTAAGCTCTGGACATCTTTATGCTTTCGAGGTGAGGTCATGTCGATTAACGCCTGGATCTTGTCAGGATTAACCTCTATTCCCCGTGCGTTCACAATGAAGCCCAGAAACTTCCCCGACGATACTCCAAATGAGCATTTCTAGAGGTTGAGCTTCATGTTGTACTTTCGTAGCACGGCGAAACATTCTTCGAGGTCATCCACATGGTTATTGTTATGTTTAGATTTGAACAACATATTATCAACAAACACTTCAATGTTATTACCTATCTGCTCGGATAACATCATGTTTACAAGCCTTTCATATGTGGCTCCAGCATTCTTAAGCCCGAAAGGCATGACATTGTAACAGTACAACCCTTTACCTGTCACAATATTCGTATGCTCTTGGTCCGGGGCATGCATGGTGATCTGGTTATATCTAGAATAAGCATCCATCAATGACATAAGTTTGTGCCCGACCATGGCATCTACGAGCTGGTCAATCTGAGGTAGGGTAAAGATGTAATGCCCTAAACTCCAGGGACCGTTACGGTGCGCATTTTGAATAGTGCTAAACTCGCTAATCGAGTCATTTGGCCATAATCGTGTAACTAAGTATGATTAATAGTTTAGGGATTAAAATTTTGGTTAAGATATAACGTTTCATTAGAACGTTTACATTATTATACATTGGGCTCCCAAAATATAATTTAAAGGTTTATTAAAATAAAATAATTACAACCCGTCGATCTAAGCGGCAAAACAAGGTTTAACCCTAGTTCCTTTTTCAACCCTCGGCCGTGGTGGTCGAGCAGCCGCATATGTACACATCATCACCTAAGGTCTCCAACTCAAGGATGGTCCAGCTTTCTTTTGCCTTTACCTGCACCACATAGCACCTGTGAGTCGAAGCCCAGCAAGAAAACTCAATATGCTCATGAACAGTAATAACATGTCATCAAATCATAAAGTGCATGCCTAGAAATATTAGCCTTAATCACGCATGCAAATAAGTTCAGACAATGAATGAGTGACTGATCAACAAGTCACTAACAGGGGGTCTGTACCTTTAAACGAGTGACTAATCAACAAGTCACTAACAGGGGGTCTTTACCTTTAAACGAGTGACTAATTAACAAGTCACTAATAGGGGGTCTGTACCTTTAAACGAGTGACTAATTAACAAGTCACTAACAGGGGGTTTGTACCTTTAAACGAGTGACTAGTTAACAAGTCACTAACAGGGTGTCTGTACCTTTAAACGAGTGACTAATTAACAAGTCACTAACAGAGGGTCTATACCTTTAAACGAGTGACTAATTAACAAGTCACTAACAGGGGGTCTGTACCTTTAACCATGTGATGAAGAAGTCACCTGAGCCTTCTGGCCCTGGCTCTGAGTAACTAGTCATAGACTAGACAAGCGCTTATAATTTTCATCGAACTTAGGGCGGTCCAGCATTAATACTCCATATGAGTCATTCAATGCCGATGTCGATTAGATCTAATCTTTTATCGGCTCTGCATTCATGACGCTTATGCCACTTCTGACTCTTAGGTCAGTAACACACGACCAGTGCCAATTCTGACTAGTAAGTCAGTGCCACGCACAAGTAAGCAATGCTACCAGGCATATAACATATGTCAAATATCTAAATACAGGGCATTCGGCATGCTTACTTAATAATTGCTAGCATAATTAGGATCATGCACAAACACAGAGACTCAAGCTCTGATCAATCTCATATTTAACATTCATGGCATGCCCTAACCACATGTTCCTCATGCATCAGATTCGGCAATGGTGTTAGATCCATCTGTGAAGCTGTGATTTACTAGTCAAGTTCACAATGGGTTGAACACTGGTCGTGTTTTACTGACCTAAGAGTCAAAGATGGCATAACGTCATGAACACCGAGCCAAATGAAGATTAGATCTAATTGATATCAGCAAGAATGACTCATATGGGGTATTAACGCTGGACCGACCCTAAGGTCGATGAACTTATAAGTGCTTGTCTGGTCTAAGACCAGTTACTCGGAGCCAGGGCACATGGCCCCGGTGACTGTTTGTCACATGGCTAGGGAACGCTGTTCCACAGTTATGACTCTAGAGTCAGGAGGAAGGTTAAGTTGGTGACTAATCACCATGCACCTATCCTGTTAAAGTTAGTGAGATGCTCACTTATTGACTAAGCCCTGGTGATCCTATCGTCACATGGCTAAAGGGTGCTGATCCCATATTGGTGACTTTTGATATTTGTTAAGCCCTGGAGATCCTATCATCACATGGCTAAAGGGTGCTGTCCCCACATTTGTGACTTTTTGTGATAGTCACCTATTTGTTTTGACTGTTGAACCTGAGTAATTAATACAATCACTGTTGATATTATATCATGTTATATTGTGTTTTCTTGCTGGGCTTCGGCTCACGGGTGCTATGTGGTGCAGGTAAAGGCAAGAGAAAGCTAGACCATCCTTGAGTTGGAGAGCTTAGGTGATGACGTGTACATATGCCGCTACTCGTCCGCCACGGCCGAGGTTTAAAGAGGAACTAGGGTTAAACCCTGTTTTTCCGCATAGAACGGCCTGTTGTAAATATTTTCTTGTAGTAGACTCTGAAATTATAATTTTGGGATCCCAACATATATATTAAACATTCTAATGAAACGTTACGTCTTATCCAAAGTTTTTAATCCCTAAACCGCTAATCAAACTTAGTTACACGATTTTGGCCAAATGACTCGATTAACGAGTTTAGCACTGTTTACAAGGCACACTGTAACGGTCCTTGGAGTTGGGGCGTTACAATGATGGCGGAAATTAAAACTTCCCAAAATATTAAATCTTGTACAAAGACATAAATCTAGGGAAATTTGTGTATTTAGGCATTAAATGGGGTCCTATGTCAAAAATATCCTACCCACACTACACATGTCATTTTGGTTCTATTGTTTCCCTTAGTTCCCAAAATACCATTACCATTTGTTTCCCACACACTCTCTCTCTATTCTTTCGGTCTCTTTCTATTCTCTCTCTCACTCTCTTGGTCCCAAAGGAAAAAAATAGCTCAAACCCAATTTAATCCGTCAGAACCTAAGCAAATCAGAGAAGCATTGTCTTCCACGACCACGACCAAGCATCTGTGGCTCGGATATCGTCAAAGTTGATGATCAGAGAAGCCAAAGGAGAAGAACGTCGAGCAAATTGACCAAGCTTTGAGGAAACAACCCCGAAGAAGGCGAAGGGGAGGAATTTCCTTTTTAATCCGCAATATGTGTATGTGCCTGGTTTTTTTATTAATTTTTGTTCATAGGATAGATCGGGATTGAGAAATAATGAAATCTGGGTTTTTTTTCAAGTTTTTTGACCCACCTCGATAGGAATCGACAAGCCTCGATGCTTAGTCAGTCGATAGGCCTCGATGAGCCTCAATAGACCTCGACAGGTCTTTATAGACCTATTTAGGTGTGTAGAATTTGAATGTGCCTCGACAGACCTAGACAGGTCTCGATGCAGCTCGATTGTACATAAATGTAAAGGTTACCTCGATAGGCCTCGATGGGCCTCGTCTGGCTTCGATATAAAGTGAACAAATTGGAAATTTGTAGGATTTTGAGAGTCTCGATAGACCTCGATAGGCTTATTTAGGTGTAGAATTTGAATGTACCTTGACAGGTCTCGATGCAGCTTGATTGTACATAAATGTAGATGTTACCTCGATAGGCCTCGATGGTCCTCAACAAGCCTTGATGATGTTCCAGATTGCTTTAAAAAATAATTGAATTTAATTGTACCACGATATGCCTCGACATGTCTCAATGTGCCTCGATAAAAATAGTATTGCTTTGAACATGTATTACCTCGATATGCCTCGCCAGGGCTCGATGGGCCTCGATGGTTACCAGATTGCTTAAAAATGTATTATTAACAGTTTTTTTACTGCACCGATTGATGTTGCGTAATGTGGAAAGCAAGAAGCTTGAACAGAGTCAGTTCTATGTGGGAACTCTCTATGTAGATTTGGTATTGTAGAGTTTGGCCTAGTTACCGGCCTGAATTTTGGAAACACACTGTCCCCAGATGAGTTGAAATAGCATATTTCAAGTGATCGAATCATCCAGGAATATTTTAATGGTGAGACGAAGGTTAGTTTCGGTCAGTTGGAAGATGCTCTGAAGGCCTCGACAAACCCAGAAGATGCATTTAAGTTGGGTTTATGCTACTTGATAGAGGGGGTATTGTATGCCCTTGAGAAGACAATCGACATATGGGGTCATTCACTGAAGCTGGTTGAGGATCTTGATTACTTTTTCAAGTATCCGTGGGGGAAGTTGTCCTTTAAGAAGTTGATTAGAGGAGTTCAAAAAGACATGAAGAAGCAAATGAAACACTACGAGGACAAGAAGAAAGAGAGTTCAGGGAAACAATAGAAGGAGTCCAAATACAGTTTCTATGACTATGCCCTTGCACTTCAGTATTGGGCTTTTGAGGCCATGCCAGATATTGGGAGGAAATATGGTGAAAAGAGTGGGAACCAGATTCTCAGGATGCTTAGTTGGTCTACGGAGACCGATATCTTTCCTTCCACAGCTCAGTTTGTTTCGTTGTGTAACGCTATAGTTTCTCATAATATTGTCGAGAACACAGCGTTGGATCATAAACATAAATATTGCTCATATATTTAAGAAAATCATAATAAGCAAAGGGATCCCATGTCTTTATAAAAATCAAATAAGGTTTGTAACAAAATGTAATGAGCAACATTTGAATAAAAATAAAGATACTTAAAGAAAATGCTTTAATAAATAAAAATTTAGGCCCTTGATCATTTCCTCGACTATATGGTCCCCACGAATACATCACTAAGCTCTTAGGTCCCACTTGCCACTAGCCATTCTAACCTCAATTATTTGCACAATAATATCATAAGGAGTGAGCTTCTAAGCCCAATAAGGAAAATGTAAACAAACAAATCATATAATCACATAGTCATAACAATCATACACTAAGTTCATACAAGAGCTCATAACAACACTAATTTATACTAATCATACAAGATAAAAATATATCATAGGTCATAATCATTGAGTAAAATAACAATGCATGTATAAGAAAAAGATAAGTGCTTATACAGAGGTGACAATTAAGCCCCAGACACCAACTTAGGTCAGTCATACAAGATTAGCAACCGTGCCTACCAGACATCAAGTTCGGTCCGTCATACATTTCTAAACACCTTAGGTTTAGCCACACTTATTTCTTTTTTGTACCTAAAATGTTAGGGTCATACAAATCACTTAATAGGTCATAAACTAAACTTCCTAATTGTAACGTCCTCCTAATCCAGGACTGTTACACTGTGTACTTTAAACATTGTCAGACTTGCTAATCAAGTCGTTTGGTTATAAACATGTAACTAAGGTTAATGTCAAGGGTTAAGGTTAAAAATTTTGGTCAAGGAACATTGACTTTTCATTTAAAAGTTTCATACATACATGGGATCCCAAAATATTACAAACAAATGTTTAAAAGGGTATATATAAGTCAAAAGTTACAACCAGTGGGCCTAAGCGGCAAAATAAGAGATACGACCCTAGTTCCTCTAAGATATCCTCGATCGTGGTGGACGAGCAGCCGCATATGTACATGCCACCACCGAAGCTCTCCAAGTCATGGCTGGTCAAGCTTTCCTTTTCCCTTACCTGCACCCCATAGCACCCGTGAGCCAAGGCTCACCAAGAAAACTTAAACATGTGCATGAATAGTACAGATTCCAAGTACATATCTAGCATACCCAGCAGTAATAACCTACTCATGCATTCATACAATTATAAATAAATGATCACTGGATCATACGGGGCTCGCTGCCCTGAATAGTTGAACATAGAGTCAATCTGGGGCCTTATGCCCTAGCTACGTGACCATATAGTCACTTGGGGCACTTACCCTTAACTTTGAGTAACTAGCCATAGAGTTAGCCAAGCACTTTGTTTTCCAATGACCATAGGGTCACCAACGTAATAGTACTTCTGTAATGCCCCAAATTCTCTGTTGTGTTTATCGGCGTGAACAGTAGGCCGGGAGGGCCATACTTGCTTAATTATGTTATTAATATATTAAATGCATGTATATGTTGATTATATTATGATATGATGTGAAATGCATGCATGTGAGTTCATATTTCTATCCACAGGGGTGTGATGGTAATTTGGCCCGTTCAGGGTAAATTGACTAATTGTTCGCATGTTGGTGATATAATTTGAGACCACATTATGATGTGGGTTTGCTCGAGCTATTTGGCATGAGACGATCAAGGAATGTTTAATGTCGGTTTGGTCATAACGGGCTTAAGCTCGGGGCTCGGGGTGAGTCTCGGGGTGTTTTAATGATTAGAGTGTTACCGGACATTAAAGGGTAACGAGATGTGAAATATTGGTGTTTGAGAGTATTGAGATTAGCGGGAATTGGGAAGCGTTAATTATCATTAACGGTGTAGGTGGAAAATGCCAAAATTGCCCTTGAAGTGGTTACAGGAGCTTTATTATACCTAGGGGTATAATGGTCTTTTGTGTTATGGATATATATGATGTATGGATGGCTGTAAAACAGAACCCAAAATAGAGTTTGCTTCATCCTTCCCGTACCTTCCCTTCCCTTCATTTTCTTTGCTTCTCCTTTGGAGATTTTGGGCTCAAGGGGTGGAACTAAGCTAGGAAATCAAGGGGCTTAAGCTATAGACTTGGTTCAGCCATTGGAGAGGGTTCAATTCCAGGTTTGAGGTGAGTTTTATCCATTGTTTTACTGGTTTTGCTCTGTTTTCGTTCATGGATTTCAGCTCTTGATTTAGGTGTGGAAAGTTGGAATTAAGGGGAGTTCTTGGGATGTTTTACTTGGGTTATGATGAGGGATAAATATGGGTGATGTTTGGTGGTTTAAATGGGTGTTTGAGAGAGGTTTGGGTGGTGTTTAAATTGGGTTTGAAGGGTTGGTTCTAAGAGAAATCGTAGGGGAAGAAAAACAGGGGTTTTGGCTGAAATGGAGCTTGCGCCGCGGCATGGCAGGGGTGAGCCGCGGCCCTTGGGAGCTGCTGGGTTTAGGCGCCTCTGTCTGAGGGGCGGGCCGCGGCATGGCCAAGGAGGGTCGCGGCCCTTAAGGCATTTTTGGCCAAAGTGAGCTTTTTAGCATGGGGATGCAATCCTAAGGCCTCGGGATTGAACCTACTACCCGGTTGAGTAGTGTTTGAGGTCCCGGAGGTTAGGTTTTGGTTTGGGAACCTTTTATTATTCATTTTATTGATGGAATCCCATAATTTGGTTATGACCAGGTAATCCCTAAAGGACCAAAAGGTCGATCGTTCTCAGGGTCACTCTTTTATTTGTTCTAGCTCGGAACCCGAGGTAAGAAAACTGCACCCCAAGTGTGACATGCATGGATATTTGTAAGGCATGTTGATTGTGTAATATGGACACGGATTGAATATGGATGCTTAGAGTATGTTGTTCGCTTGTGCATAGCACTGACTAATTAGTCAGGTTTGGCAAAGGTGCTAGTATCAACTGTGAAGCTGTGACTGATTAGTCAGGTTCGGCAGTGGTACTGGGCACTAGTCACGTTGCACTGACTTGTCAGTCAGAATTGGCAAAGGTGTTAGTGTCAGCTGAGAAGCTGTGACTTATTAGTCAAGTTCGGCGGTGATACTGGACACTGGTCACTTAGCGCTGACTTATTAGTCAAGGATGGACTTAGCGTGGTTCACGCAAGCCAATGGAGATTAGATCTAATCGATTATTAGCATTGAATGACTCAAGGAGCATTAATGCCTGACCGACCCTGAGGGTCGATGAACAAACAGAGCTTGGAGGCTAGTGGCTTACTTAACAGCCACTCTCCCGCTAAAAAAGAGAGCTTGGAGGCTAGTGGCTTACTTAACAGCCACTCTCCCGCTAAAATCATGTGATGCTCATTTACTTGTTGAAAGCTTTATGTTCAGTATGATTATAATGATAATCATTTGATAATGTTTATGAGAAGTGTTATGTTTTCTTGCTGGGCTTTGGCTCATGGGTGCTATGTGGTGCAGGTAAAGGGAAAGAAAAGCTCACCTAGCCTCGAGTGGAGAGCTGATGGGGTGTTGTGTACATATGCGGCCGCTTGACCACCACGGCCAAGGCGTTCTCAGAGGAACTAGGGGGTTTACCCTATTTTTGCCGCTTAGGTCGGCGGGATTGTAAATTTAAAACTGTAATGACCATTTTGAACTGAGAACCACTTGTAAATGTTTTGTTTAGCTCTGCAGAGCAATTTGTAATAAAATCTCCATTTCCTTTTTATTGGTTTTATACCTTAACCCGTTAACTACACTTAGAGCACGTTTTTGACCAAAGGACTCAGGTAACGAGTCAAATTTCCGGTCCACCGTTCACCGTAACTGTTCTGGGGTAGCCAGGGCGTTACAACTTCCCTGAATGAGCCTTGTTGACCCTCGATTTGGCCAACGACACAGAGTCAAATAAACGACAAAGAACAAAAGGAAAACAATAAGAGAATCAAATGGAAAGCAAATGACACAAATGATTTATAGTGATTTGGCCCCAACTAGATGGTGATGACCTACGTCCACTTAGTGTTCTTATTGATATTAAATCCCAATATTGCGATCAATGAACTAGCGTTCACGAGTTTCACAAGCCATGGGAGGATTACAATTTCGGTGTATAATCACACTATGCTCTCCTCTCTGAATACCAAGATCAAAAGTTCAAAAAATAAAATAAATCCCTTCCTTGAGCCATCTCCATCTTATTGATAGACTCAAGGGGGTTACATGGGCCGATGGGCCTTAATTACAATTAAGATTAGTGTATCAAGGTAATAAAAGGAAATATAATAAATATACTTATTACAAGATTGCGTATCCCAAAGGAAGTAAATGAAAGTATGCGACCAGATTGGTCGCACCGAATCGCGAGATTTGATGAATCAATAATTATCTGGTCTATGGTCGAACAGGATCCATCCACTCGAAACCGCCATGTGCTAGCCACGTGTAAGAAAATCTTGCCACGTCATCAGGAGTCGTTTTTGGGTAAACATATGCCCCCAAGTTTATTTTACTGGGAACAGCATAAAGTAAACTTTGGTGACCGACCTTTCGTATGCCCCATCAAATCTATCAGAGTCGTCCATGCTTTCTAGAAAAAGGTAACCAATCACATCATTGCAGTTTCCCAAAAATGGTCTGACGGCTATTACACTTACCCATGACTTGGGAAGTTACCCCTTATGATTGCCTAGGTAACTGCCCCTTGCTCAATATAAGCACCCCTTTGAAATTACTTTTTACCTTTTACTCTCTCCTCAAGAACCCTGAAGAACAAGACACGGAAAACCCAGAAATTCAGACAACCTTCATGATTTACGGAGCTTCTGCCCAAGCATTTGGCTTTGCGTTTCAGAAATCTGCTTCAACATTCATCTAAGTAAGTTTCTCAAACCTTTCAGTCATCAGGATGCCATGCAATATCTGTTTCATATATGTTGTTCTTGAATGTTTTTGAAAAAATTGTTTCGGGGTAAAAAGGGCACGTAGATGTGAGCCTAATATGGTAGGAAAATAACACTTTGCAGGGGTTAGGAATCAGTTTGGTAGTCAGGATTATTAACTTAGGGCGTAAAATTGAAGTAAAAATTTGATTTTTAAGCTTGTAGAAAAAACTGGGTTTTTCCCGCCCCTTCAGAGTCGAAAAGTTTTCTCTGAAAAAAAATTCACTTCTGCTTTTTAATCCGTTTTCCGAACTGTTCGCTTAGATTTCAGTATTTTTGCTAGAATATTGCTGGTCGTATAAAATCTTAACTTTTATACACGAGCAACGTTATTCCAACTTTCACACTTCTTGGTCTTTTGGTCGTTGATTCTCATCTCCCCTTCTCTGCTCGCAGATTTTCATGCACGGTCCATGGGGAGGTGAGAGGCAAATCGAAGACAACCTGCTATCCTAACTGCTCGAAGACGAAGAACAGTCGTCATTGCTAATCCGAGAAATTCCTTTCTCTCGCAACCCTTCAGATTGTCCTTCGACCAGACCACAAAACATGGGTCGAGTAAAATCCATTGCCCAAAAGAAAAAGGCAAACAAACACTCCTTTTGCCAAACAGCCTGCTCCTTAGGCTGGAATTCCTTCGACCAGACCTCCACCTGAAAACACATCCCAGCCAGAAATCCAAACAAAGGCCCAACTCCGGGACATCCTTCGACCAGAGGTCGAATGGTACATGGTACCACCTAGCAACATCACTGTTAGGATGGTATGGAACTATCTTAAAAAGTACGGACTTTCTGGGATCACCCTAAATAAACCTTCCATCGACCAGCGGGAAAACTTGCCTGGGGGTGCCTACAGCACCTGATCGAGATTCCATATTGAGGTAGGGGCAACCTTGCCTCTTCATCCATTTTTCCAGGGGGTGACCAACTATTTCGAGGTCGCCCCCTTCCAAATCACCCCAAACGGATATAGAGTGCTTTCTGCTCTCTATATCCTATATAGCCACAAGAAATGGCCTATGCCTACACCGCATGAGATCAATTACCTATTTGATCTTAAGTCCAACCCCAATCACAACAACATGGGGTTCTTCCATTTCTGTCACTAGGAATTGACTCGCACCTTCCTGAGTGAGACTTCCTACAAGTCCAACGTAGGAAAGTACTTCCAGGAGTACTTTTTAACAACTAACCTGGTCGCCAATAATCTGGCCTTCACCCAAGAAGGTAATTTCTTGCTTCTCTGATCGCTTACTTTCTTTTAGTTTTTCTGTACATTCCTTAGAATTTTAGTGCCCTTCAAGTCTGTGGCGCTGACCAGCTCCTACTCCAGAAATGGAGATACGAGCCGCTTCCCTAGACAGCATGAAGGATATAGAAAAAAGCATCAAAGAGCTGGTTACAGAAAACAATTTAAGGCTGGTTGGCCTTTTGGCCCCTCATCAGGATGTGAGGGAATCAACTGCGGGGAGTGCCACTGGTGGAGAAGTTCCCGACCAGCACCAAGACGTGTCACAACCTCCGAGAAGGCCAACGGGAGTGACTATTAGGGAACCCTCCAGCACCCCATGAGCAGCTACCGTCGCTGCTCCTTCAGGAAAGGGTAAAAAGAAGGTTTCCGAACACCCTGCGCCTATTCTCGAATCTTCATATGAGAACGGTACTGTCTTTTCACTCTTAGACAGTTTTCTCATTCTCTGTCATTTATTTGACGGGGACGGCAACTTTAAATACACACCCAATTTAAATTCAGATTTCTTCCAGGCAGCGAGTGAGTGTAGCTATAGTATAGTAAATAATGTAGCGACTAGTAGTTATAGCTCGTGTATTGTACTTATGGTTTCCCTGCTCTTATTTCCTTGATATATTAAGTACATCTATTCATATTGTTTAATTTTTTGTATGTTTTCTTACTTGCAGATATGTCATCTGAAGACATGTTCGATCTTTATAGCGTTCCTGCAGCTCCTTCGAGCAAGAAGAAGGAGAGCAGGTCACACCGAGGGGAAAGCAGCAAGAATCCCCCGACCAAAAAAGGTCAAACTGGGGACTCTCTAGCTGCAGTTCCTTTATAGGAAACAACACCGCCTCCATCTCCCCTCAACCAGACGTCTCCCACAACACCAGTCGACTAGAACCCTCCTCCACCAGCACCTGTCGACCAAACACCTCCTGACCAAACTGGAGATGTCCTGAAAAATGTCGTGGTTAGCTTGGCCAAAGAGAGAATGACCAAACTCTCAAGGCACAAACGCAGCCGATAGGCCATTGTCAGCACAGACTCCATGGAGGCCGACTAGATAATTAACCGAGCGCTGAACGAAATAGCCAATGTAAGATGTTATCTATTGTTGAGCTTTATTTATTTACCTTGTCATTTTCTGCCATCACCTTATCTTTTTATCTGATTGCATGGAATGCTGACTATGACTGCCAGCTGGCACCGCACGGGGGCTTTGATTACTCAATTCAAAGAATTTGACGCCAAGCATACTGAGGAGGTCAAGATGCTCGAGGGGAAAAATACAGAACTGCTCGATCAAAACAATAAGCTAGTCGAAGAATTGGCGACAGTCCAAACTGCCCTGACCAAAGCCGTTGTGGAAAAGGAGAAGTTCAAGGAGGCTTCTAAGCTTAACTTCCAGGAGGCCAAGAAGCTTGAGGATGACCTGATCGCTAGCAGAAAGGAAAATGAAGGGCTGGAGGGGCGCATCAAAGAGCTCGAGGAGACCAATGCCAAAAACCTGGAGAGGTACAAGGGAGCCACCTCTAACTGCTTCTATGCGTTCTGGAAACACAACCGCGAGGCAGACTTCAGATATCTCTCCAAGCGCATGAGGGAAACTAAAATAAAACGATGCCTTGCTCACTTGGAGGAAGATGAGAGAGTGAAAATCCCAGCCTCCCACAAAATTTCCTTGGCTACGGGCATTGACAGCGCGGAAGAGGAAGCTGGGGCCTCTGTCGACCAGCAAACTCCTCGGGACCCTCCTGCCGCTTTATAATTTTTCCTTGTTTTTATTTCTTTTTAACCTGTAGTTTAAGACACATGAAATACAATCTTTGATGTCAAGACAATTTTTATTGTTGCACGGGCAACTTTCCTTTTAATAGACAATTACATTCGAGCAGTGACTACTCGCGGTGTAAAGGATTTCGCTTTTGATATTATAATATTTGCATTTTATTATAACATCTGTTCACATGACCGAACTTGGCATAACACTTTGGTTTGATTTAACAAAATAACAAAATTTTGAACTTGGCATAGTACCGTAGTATGCTTTCACTTATTTTTCTCATGTATTTACATACCTGTTGATATGCTTTGCTTACTAGATACCTTATATGCCCCCCAAGTGATTGAGGAGCTTTAGGTCCTCGGTCACTTGCCTTGACCAAGACCTGATCGAGAATTACTGCTCGTAATATAAATTTTAGAATGATAATATAGCAAAACAACACACGTAATGAGCAAATACTTGTAATAAATACAATAGTTGGCAAGATTGACTGGCTGCGCACAGTTCCTTTTATTTCTCGTAATAGATGGAAAATCGTGTCTATACGAGTGATCAAAAATATGATCTTACTCTTATAAGCGATCAATCACAAGAATGACTAACCCTTGTTCATACACTTGTAAAAAGTAAACTTAATACAAGCAAATTCGTTAAGAAAAATTGTTTATTGATTGTACTTGCGCAGGTGTTCTCCATTCCAATAGCGAGGAATGAGATCTCCATTTAAATGAGCAAGTTTATAAGTGCCTGGATGGAGGACTTCTTTGATTTGGTACGGTCCTTCCCAGTTAGGTCTGAGTACTCCAGCAGCTTGATCGCGGGTGTTAAGGAAAACTCTTCTAAGTACCAGATCTCCCACATTAAATTTTCTTTCACGTACTTTAGAGTTGAAATATCGGGCGAACATTTGCTGGCAAGCTGCTACTCAGAGTTAGGCTTGCTCGCGCCTTTCATCGACCAAATCCAAAAGATTCCATCAATAACTGGATATTAGCGTCTTGATCGTATGCTATCCATCGATGTGATGGAAGATCTAATTCAACAGGTAACATAGCCTCATATCCATAAGCTAAGGAAAATGGATTATGCCCTGTTGCTGTTCAATGGGATGTTCTGTACGACCAGAGGACTTCAGGCAATTGCTCTGGTCATGCCCCCTTTGCTTCTTCAAGCCTTTTCTTCAGAGTATCTTTTAGCGTTTTATTGACTGCCTCGACTTGCCCATTTTCCTACAGGTGAGCAACTGAAGAAAAGCTTTTGATAATTCCATGCCGCTCGTAAAAATTCGTGAACAGATCACTATCAAACTGCATGTCGTTGTCTAAGACAATTTTTCTTGGTAATCCATAGCAACACACTATGTTTTTTACCACAAAGTCCAGCATTTTCTTGGTCGTTATGGTTGCAAGTGGCTCAGCTTCGGCCACTTTATGAAGTAATCGACAACCACCACGGCATATTTGACGCCGCCTTTTCTCGTGGGCAAAGATCCTATGAGGTCTATTCCCCATACTGCGAATGGCCACGGACTTTGCATTTGCTTTAGCTCATTAGGGGCTGCTCGCGAAATCTTGGAGAATCTCTGGCACTTGTTGCATTTTCGAACAAATTCCATCGATTCTTCATTCATCGTTGGCCAGAAGTATCCTTGCCTTAGGAAATTTTTTGATAAACTCTGCCCCCCAACGTGATCTCCGCAGAAACCTTCATGGACCTCTCGCATCAAATCTGCTGCCTTTTCCTTTGAGATACACCTTAGGAGTGGCATTGAGTACCCCCTTTGGTATAGAATTTCGTCGACCATGATAAACCAAGCAGCTTGCCTCTGGAGGGACCTTGCTTTGTTTCTGTCCGTAGGCAACACTCCATCCGCCAGGTACTCTGTGAAAGGTGCCATCCAAGTATCTGCTGTCCGAATTACGAGAGAAGTTTCTTCTGTGCTGATGCTTGGCACGGGCAGCCGTTCAATGGGCACTATGTTCAGCATGTCGGCATCCTTCCCGCTCGCTAGTTTGGCCAAGGCATAAACATTTGAGTTCTGCTCGCGAGATACATGCTGAAGAGTATATCTCTCAAACTGTGCCAACAAATCCTTTTCTTTATTCAAGTAAGCAACCATCTTCAGACCTCTAACCTGATATTCTCCAGTAATTTGATTAACCACCAACTGGGAGTCACTATATATTTCAAGCGATTTTATGTTCATGTCTCTGGCTAATCGTAACCCGGCGAGCAATGTTTCATACTCCGCTTCGTTGTTGGACGCTGTGAAGTTGAATCTAATTGCGCAGTGGAATTGATGTCCTTCAGGCGTTACCAAAATCACCTCGGCTCCAGCGTGGTGCTCATTAGAAGAACTGTCTGTAAACAACTTCCAAGAGGAAGCTTGGCTCTGAGGTTCAGGCTCTTCTGTCTGTTCACTGTCTAGAAGCCCAGTGAGCTCTGCGACGAAGTCGGCTAGAGCTTTTCCTTTTACTGCTGCTCGTGGTAAGTAAGATATTTCAAACTGCCCGAGTTCGACCACCCATTTCAATAATCGGCATGCGGCTTCTGGCTTCTGCAGAACTTGCCGTAGAGGCTGGTCGGTTAAAACTGTGATTAGGTGAGCTTGGAAATACGGCTGTAGTTTTCTGGAGGCTAAAATAAAACAGTAGGCTAATTTTTCAATGGGCGAATACCGCAACTCTGCTCCTATTATCTTTTTGCTTACATAGTACACAACTTTTTGCACACTTTCCTCTTCTCTTACTAGAACAGCACTAGTAGCATGTTCTGTGATCGCCAAGAAGATGAACAGGGTTTCTTTTTCAACCGGCTTAGATAGAATCGGTGGCTGCGACATATGAGACTTTAAAGCTTGAAAAGCCTGCTCGCACTCCTCCGTCCACACGAATTTCTTATTGCCTCTAAGTAGATTAAAAAATGAGACGCACTTGTCCGTTGATTTGGAGATAAATCTACTTAGAGCAGCGATTCTCCCGGTTAAACTTTGAACATCTTTTGTCTTTGTTGGCGATTTCATATCGACCAAGGCCTTGATCTTTTCGGGATTAACTTCAATTCCTCATGGGTTTACTATAAATCCCAAAAAAATTCTTAATCCAACTCTGAAGGAACACTTGAGGGGATTCAACTTCATTTGATACTTGTTCAAGACGTTGAAGCACTCTTGCAAGTCCCCTACGTGTTCTTCTGCCTTCTTTGACTTAACCAGCATGTCATCAACATATACTTCCAAGTTTGTACCGATAAACTCCTTGAACATGTGATTGACGAGTCGTTGGTAAGTCGCACCAGCGTTTTTCAAACCGAAGGGCATTACATTGTAACAGTAAAGCCTTGTATCGGTTCGAAAGCTAGTGTGATCCTCATCAGGTGGGTGCATACTGATTTGGTTGTACCCAGAGTATGCATCCATAAATGATAGGATCTCGGGCAGGCTTTATTAAGGTCTGTGAAATCCACGCATGTTCTCCATTTTCCATTCGGCTTGGGTACTAGTACGGGATTAGAGACCCACGATGGATAAAATGCTACCCTGATGAATATGTTCTCCTTTAGCTTCTCGACTTCTTCCTTTAAAGCTTTCGATCTATCTTTGTCGAGCAGCCTTCTTTTCTATTGCACTGGTGGAATACTTTTGTCTATGTTCAGGACATGGCTGATAACTGCTGGGTCTATTCCAACCATGTCTTTATGCGACTAGGCAAAGACTTTCTGGTTCTTCTTCAAAAATTCCACCAGCTATTGTTTTATTGTTGTCTCTAAGTTTTTACCGACTTTCACAACCCTGGTCGGATCTGCTTCATCGAGTTGGACCTCTTCGAGGTCCTCGATGGGTCTTACTTCTTCATCGAAATCCCCAAAGTGAGGATCCAAATCCTTATCCTCACTTTGGGCAACACCCTATTTGGTGACACAATCACCTGATTAGGCTTGTACTTCATTAGCCGTTTGCAACTCTTTTCTGGAGGCTTCCCTCGATCCACCTTTCTTCGCCTTAGATATCGAGGATTTGTAGCACTCCTTCGCTTCACGTTGGTTTCCCAATACGCATCCTATCCCTGCGTCAGTTGGGAATTTCATGGCAAGGTGCCAAACCGAGGTCACAACTAGCAGGTCGACTAGAATAGGTCTTCCAATTACAGCATTGTACGCGGAAGGAAAATAACCTACAATAAAATTAGTAAGTAATATCCTGTTCTCGGGCGCAGTTCTTGCTGTAATTGGGAGCCTAATCGACCCTGTTGGCGCGAGCCCTTTGCCAGAAAACCCGTATATGGTTTGGTTGCATGGCTCTAGGTCTTTGACGGACAACTTCTTCCTCTCTAGTGAAGATTTATGCAAAATGTTGACTGAGCTCCCTATGTCAACCAACACCTTCTTAACCATCATGTTGGCAATTTGGATGTCTACGACCAACGGGTCCGAATGTGGGAATCGGACATGCTGAGCATCGTCCTCAGAGAAAGTTATTCACTCTTCCTCTGCTCGAGCTTTTTTAGACGCTCGATCCTCCACACTCATCATCTCGATGTCCTGGTCGTGGCGTAAGGTCCAAGTATATCGCTCCCTTGCCTTCCCACTATCTCCTGCAAGGTTTGGGCCACCACATATGGTGAGTAACGTACCTGCCACATGAGCTGGCTGTAAAGTTGGTGAGCGTTGGCGTACAGGCGCCTGCTCGTTGCTTCCTTGAGCCTCTCACTGAAAACCTCCCGTGGCTCGCACGTATCTCCTTAGGTGTCCTTGCCTGATAAGAAACTCAATTTTGTCCTTCAACTGGTTACACTCATTAGTGTCATGACTGTAGTCGTTGTGAAAATGAAAATTTGTTGTTGTATCTCTCTTGGAGATATCCTTCCTTATAGGTGTTGGTCGCTTATAAGGGACATTGGAGTTGGTCGCCTGGTAGACCTCTACTCTGCTCTTGACAAGGGCCATATAGTTAGTGAATCTTGGCTCATACCTATTGCCTTGGGGTGTTTATTTTCGGACGTTGATGGCTCATTATTCGCCCTTTTTCCACCGTTTTTACCATTCCCGTTCCAGTTGCCTTTGCCGTTGCCACTGGGTTTATCCGACCCATCGGCGACTTTGGCGGGATCTTCCTTTGGTCCCTTGTCTTTCGCAGGCGATTTCCCCTCGTTGTCAATTGCATCCTCGAGCTTGATATACCGATTTGCCCGATCAAGAAAATCTTGGGTACTCTTCACCCCATTCTTTCTTAGGCTATTCCAGAGGGGAGAATGACGCCTTACTCCGGCAGTAAGGGCCATCATCTTCCCTTCGTCGCCGACTGTTTTAGCTCTAGCAACTGCTCACATGAAATGCTGGCCGTATTCCTTTAAGGATTCTCCCACTTTCTGGCGTATCTCGACCAGCTGGTTGGCCTCGGTGGGGTGTACACGACCAGCGTAAAATTGTCTGTAAAATTCCTTCACAAACATTTCCCACAATACTATACTAGCATGAGGGAATTTAAAGAACCACTCCTAAGCAGTGTCAGATAGGGTGGCCGGGAAGATCCTGCAGTGAGCATCGTCCGATACCTTCTGCATGTCCATCTGTATCTCAAAATTATTTACATAAGATATTGGGTCCCCATACCCATCGAAGTTCGGCAGTACTGGCATCTTGAACTTGCTAGAGGTTTCTGCTATAGCAATCCTCTGTACAAACGGAGTACCTCTCCTCCGATCATACTCGATGTGGGATGTCTGGCTTCCCACCAACTGCTAGGCAGCCTGATTCAGTGCATCAATTTGGGCATGTACACCGTCTGGGATCACTGGGGGGACTGGTGCCGGAGGAGCGTACTCATCGTGCCTCTCGCGCCTGTCGTTGAGCACGTCCCTCAGGTCATCATCTCTGCGCCTTTGCTCGCTAGCGCCCAACCAATCAAAGACGTTATGCTGTCTAGGTTGCCCCCCAACGTTTTGGCTCACAAGCCTATTTTCTCTAGGTGGGGGGTTCCTGTCTCCACCTCCTTCTTCATGCCCTCGACCAGCATTTCTCCTGTCGGAGTCGACTTCATTATAATCATGGTCGTCCCTAAAATGCGACCGACTATGGTGCAACCGGGTGCTCATGTTGTTTCCTCCTCTAGCTGGCATCTCCCGAGTGTCAAGGGGAGGCCTGCGTTGGTCGATGGGTCCCCGTGCATTATTATGTCGTGGGGGTCCCCTGACCGTAGAGCCTGACTCGGTGTGCCTTCTGTTAGCAGAAGGAGGTTGCCCCCTGCTCGGTAGATTTGGCTCATCAGCCACTGGACGTCTAGGGCTTCGGGGAAGCTGCCCGACCTTATTCTGCCTCTAATGCTGGGGATTGTCTTGACTAGCTTGAGAAGGTGGCTGCTACTCAGAATCCTGAATTGGGATATCCTGTGGAGCAGCAGGCGGTTGCTCCATCCTTTACGGGCTCGCTGGCTGAAGCGGAGGACTCGGATTTAGGGCCCATTGCAGTGTCTGATCCGATTGAGAAGCAAGCGCAGCTTGTCCTCGAGCCAACTGAATGGTTGTGTCTAAGGTAGTTGTGGCATCTCTCTGCCGGTGGTCCATGTCTGCCTGCCGCTCATTCAGTTCCTGACGTTGACGCTCGATTTCCCTCTGCTGTAGCGCCAAGGTCTCCGCCGCATTTTCTTGATTGGCCCTCAGATTAGCCAACTCGTCCTGCAACACACTCAGTGTTGTCCTCAGCGTTTCAGAATCCATTTCTTCCTCCTCAAAATCCAAGTGTGGCTCATTTTCAGCCACATTTGGAGGAGGAGGCTGAATGGATGCAACGCTAGAAGTCTGCCCAGTTCCATTGGATGTCTTAGCCATTTGATCTTCTTGAAGTCTAGAATTAATCTCTCAATGAAAGCACCAAAATGTTGACCCTCGATTTGGCCAACAATACAGAGTCAAATAAACGAAAAAGAACAAAAGGAAAACAAGAAGAGAATCAAATGGAAAGCAAATGACACAAACGATTTATAATGGTTCGGCCCCAACTAGATGGTAATGACCTACGTCCACTTAGTGTTCTTATTGATATTGAATCCCATTATTGTGATCAATGAACTAGGGTTCACGAGTTTCATAAGCCTTAGGAAGATTACAATTTCGGTGGATAATCACACTATGCTCTCCTCTCTGAATGCCAAGATCAAAAGTTAAAAAAAAAAAAAAAATCCCTCCCTTGAGCCCTCTCTATCTTATTTATAGGCTCAAGGGGGTTACATGGGCCGATGGGCCTTAATTACAATTAAGATTAGCGTATCAAGGTAATAAAAGGAAATATAATAAATATACTTATTACAAGATTGTGTATCCCAAAGGAAGTAAATGAAAGTATGCGACCAGATTGGTCGCACCTAATCGAGAGATTTGACGAATCAATAATTACCTGGTCGATGGTCGAACAGGATCCATCCACTCAAAACTGCCATGTGCCAGCCACGTGTAAGAAAATCTTGCCACGTCATCAGGAGTCATTTTTGGGTAAACAAGCCTAAGCCTCTCGACCAGCGCTCAGCGACTATAGCCCCCTCGACTAATAAGTCAAGGCTTTAATCAGACATTCAGATAACCAGATAATCAGATGTTTCCCCAATCTATGGTGAGTCTTTCCCCAAGCAATCTCGAGCCTAAACTAGCCTCGATTTCCCTTAAATCGCAAGAATTCTCAAGAAATTTGAAGAAAAAGTGTGTAGCTGAGAGAGAGACAAGGGAGAACGTATTTTTCCTCTGTTTTCTGTAGTTGTGTAATTGTGAGGTTACTTAGGCTCTAAGTAACTCTAAGTAAATCCTGAGGCTCGGGGTGCCAAAAACGTCCCCGAGGGAAAAATGGTCAAAACTCCCGAAATTCTCTCCTAATATCGCTAATACCAATATATCCTCGAATATTCATTTATGTTACCCGATAACCCGCTAATTAACTAGATACCCAAAATACCCCTTGACTCACCTCGAGTCGGGTATCAGGTCTCGTTGTGACTTTCCCGCTAACTTGCTCCCTAGGATCGTCTCGTGTCGAGTAACCCAAATATATCCACATAATAATTTGGTCTCACATATATGCCAAATATACCCATAACAGGCTAAATTACGAAAATTTCCCTTCTAATAAGAAACAAGCCCACATGCATATCTAGTCATATTGTCATATAACTCACATAATGACATAATTACACAAATATATCACATAACACATCATTTTCATTAATTGTCATCCTTGCCCCCTAATCAAGGCCCTAAGCCTTATTAGGAAATTTGGAAAAGAAAAAAAAAAGATATTGCTTGTGCTAATAGATCTCGCCCAAAACCTTATCTGTGACATAAAATATTTAAATTAGAGATTTATAATAGAACTATACTTCCAAAAATTCTAAACCTCATAAATTCATACCTTCACCCTAGAACCAAAAGATCAATACTTCAAAATCCTGAGCCTTCACAACAATGCCTATCTCCAACAATAATACCAAGAGCTTGAGAGCTATTTCGAAGTTGTGAGAAAATGAAAAGCATAAAAGGTCTATTTATAGGGTTAGAGTCTCAACTTCTCTCCTAATTCTACTCCAACTACTCTCAAATTTGAAATTTAAGTAAAATAGAATTCTAACCTCTAGAGAGAATATTTCTACATTATCTTATTAATATTGTTATTAAATAATTGAGAAATAATCTAACCATCAAACTACCTATGATAAAATCTCTCAACCTCTAACTACCTTCCCTTTCTCTCTCTCTCTACCATGTCATCTCCCTCTCTTTCTAAAATTATAGAGATAGAAATTTACATTTCCTATAAATCTCGTAACTCTGGACCCACATGTAGTAAAATCAACATAACTAGAGTTGTAAGAGTCCAATTTAGATAATCTAGAAATACTAGTTTTCCAAAAATCAGAATATAACTCGGTCAAAAACGGGTCCAAAGTTACGAAAATTTCATTTAATAATCTAATTCACAATAAAATAACAACTTAACCAACAAATATCTTAACTAACCATAAAATAAACACCTTAATGTACAACAAACCATAACTAATAGCCATAGAGATAAAATAACAACTTAATCCACAAATATCTTAACCAACAATAACTAATAACAAACTCTAATTCTCTAGGTTGATTTCGAATTTACTAAGCCCAAAATCTTATTGGACTTTACGTAGACTCGATCCATTATCATAACAATTTTTAATTATACTATAATTAATTTATTCTTATGCAATCAACCATTTTTCCACTAACAAGTCTACTACTAAAATAACAGAATAGTAGCTAAAAACTCGGGTTTTACACGTTGTTCGACAAGACTCGAGTAAGTTCAACTTTATCTTCTTGAATGTGACCAATTAATTTATTGACGATTTGCTTTATTACAGTATTTCTAACATATGTTATTTGTTAATGCAGTTGGTGGTATTTTCCATGTTGAAGCCACATCCTAGTGAGGTAGACTACTACAATAGCCTCCCAGACGTTGATGGTCAGTTATTCCCTGAGTTGGGATCAGTTGTAGAGGAGGCTGAGACTGCAGTGGAGGAAGTAGAGCCCGAGAAGGAGGCAGAGAAGCTGGCAGAGGTCGCAAAGGCGGCTTCTATTTTTTACGAGGATGTCCCGAGGGTTGAGGAGGGCACTACACAGGTCGCTGCACCTTCCTCTAGTCAGGTTGCCCAACCTGATTATGAGCAGTTGATGCAGAGGCTATAGATGATAGAGGAGGGCCTTTCTAATTATGAGTAGTTGGTGTAAAGGCTCTAGAGGGTTGAGGAGGGCCATGCGACTTTACTTAAGAATTAGACTACGATCATGGATCAGTTGGCATAGTTGATTTCAGTGGTCTCTGATCGATCCAGGGAAAAAATTTGACCCACCCACCCACACTCAGATACAGAGTAAGATATTATGCTTCATGACTACAAGCCCGATGATCCACCTTCCACTCCACATGCCCAGACATCTGTTGTTGTCAGGATGCTGAGAGTCCTAGTTTACGAGTGTTACAGCCTGAAGAGGCAGCTGAACTTGAAGTGATAAGGAAGAAACACAAGCCTAAGCGTTATGATGACTTCACTGACCCTATGAAGAGGCCAAGATCACATAAACATGCACTAGTTACAGACCCTTTGAGGAAGTGTGACCAGCAGCAAGAGAAGTATATCATTCGATACGCGTACGCTTCACACCCCATGATGTCTTGACAGTGGTCGGTTTTGAATTTTGCCACCACATTCATACAAATGTGGTGGTAGCAAGCCCTATGGTAGGTATATGGGAACACAACCTTCAAAGCAAGAGTAATGCTTACATGCCTATCCGATACAAAAGCTAGGTTGTCAATGTCCCCTATGGCTTCCTTCAATTTTCTTATGAAATAAGTCCAAGAGTTATGGTTCTCACTGTCCACCAGTCCGAATACAATTGGAAACAAATGGTTGTTTGCATCCAACACAACAACACAGAGCATATGGCCTATACTTGTTCTTCAAGAATGTGTTGTCCACACAAATGACAGGACGACAATACTGGAATCCCCTCCTAGAAACACCAAGGGAAAAGAAGGAATATAAGAAACGACCATCTTCTGCTACAAAATCAATTGTTGTACTTGGATTCTTCTGCTCCAACTAACACAGGTATCCAGGTAACTTGGAGTATGAATCCTCACATGTGCCTCTAACATACATAAGTGTTTTTTCTCTGCATCTCCATGCCTTCTCATAACTCATTTCGACCCCAAAATGGTGCTTCATTCCTCCCTTATGTTGTTTGCCATGTACCGAGTACCATCGGTAGCAAATTTCTTCTTGATTAGGTGGCCAACAACCCATGGTGCTGCTTAACGGTGGTCCTTCTCTCAGATTTCTTGTGAGCAAGTGTGTATTGTTATATTATTTTATAATATAATGTAATTTTATATTATATTATAATATAATGTTTTAGATTAAATAAATGTGACAAAGAGTATCACATATTGTAACATATAATAGAGAGTTACAATATTTAGATATA
>NC_084795.1:274906621-274984121 GCF_963169125.1 Humulus lupulus | reverse complement strand
GGGAAAAGAAAGCTGGACCATCCTTGAGTTGAAGAGCTTAGGTGATGATGTGTACGTATGCAGCTGCTCGACCACCACGGCCGAGGATTGAAGAGGAACTAGGGTTAAACCCTGTTTTTCCGCCTAGATCGGCTGGTTGTAAATATTTTCTTGTAATAGACCTTTAAATTATATTTTTGGGATCCCAATGTATATAATAAATGTTCTAATGAAACGTTACATCTTAACCAAAAATTTTAATCCCTAAACCGCTAATCATACTTAGTTACACGATTTTGGCCAAATGACTCGATTAGCGAGTTTAGCACTGGTTACAAGGCACACTGTAACGGTCCCTAGAGTTTGGGGCGTTACAGATTTCCTTTTGCGTCTGTCAAAGTAGTTCTCAGGTCCATGGCTTTGTGGAGGGGACCTTGATAAAATACTTTTCAATCATGAGAAAGATGGTGGAGGCATTAGACCCCATTATTTGATGAATAACTTCAGGAATGCTATCCAAGAAAGTGGTTTGGTTGATTTATGTAACGACCCGAATTTGATATTAAGGTTGAGTGCCTTGTCTACAGTGCCTGGAGGGACTAATTGAGATTATATGAGCGAGTAATTAATCATATGCATGATTGTGTGACATAAATGAATTGTGTGGTAAAGAGGTTAGACATGCATGTTTATGTGTATTAAATATGCACGTGAGCCCATTTTTGTGAATAGGGGCATGCTTGTAATTCTGGCCTGTTGAGGGCATAAATGTAAATATGTTTATATTGTGAGTGAGACCCCAGTGTTATGGGGATATATTTGAGATATGTGGTCCGAGACGATCCTAGGGAGCGGATTAGCTGAATAGCCACAACGGAGTTGAGTACTCGGCTCGGGGGAGCCTAGGGGTGTTTTTTGAACATAGTTCGTGTTCGAGAATTACCGAGTAACGGGTGGTGATTTAGTGTTTGTTTAAGAGTGTCAGGGATTGGATTGGGATTTATAGGATTACTTGAGGATTAGCGAGAAACATGGCAAATGACAATTTTGTCCTTGGTGGCATTAAAAGATTGAGGATAGACTTGGGGGTGTTTTGGTCATTAGACATTTTGGGGGAGCTGTGGATAGACTTAGTTTGACTAGGAACACTAAAACTAACCCCTCTATATCTTCCTTGTTCTCTCTCTCTCTTGGATCCATCTCCTTCTCTTGAAGACTTAGGCAATTTTGGAGAATTCTGGTGGTGAGGCTCTAAATTTGAAGCTGGGAACTTGGGAGAAAACAAGCTAAGGGTGTTGGAAACCTAGTCTAAGCTCGGAGTCTCCACTGAGGTAAGATTCAAAGCAAGTCTTGTTACTGAAATCTTTAGTTTATTTTAAGTGTCTTAAGGTTTTGAATTTAAGTGTTTGAGCTTAGGTTGTGGGGAGGTTTTTGGGTACTTGTATCAGTTTTGTTGTTTGGTTATGAATCCTAGGCTGAATTCTAGGATTAAGGTTTGAGATTGGTGAGTTTCAGGGAGGTTAGCTCGTAAAATCCATGGGGAATTTTGGATTTTGGGGCTCGAGTTGCGACCTTGTTCATCAAGCGTTGCGACTCGCTTGAACTTCAACGCTTGGGAGCCTCAGGTTTTTGCCTAGGCGCCGCGTGCGAAGGGCATAGCGCGCCATGACCCACGTCCTTCAACAAAGAGAGCTTTGCTCTCTGACTTGAGCATGTCGCGGATAAAATGGGAAATATTCGCCAAATGAGGGGTTTTAGCTTGGATAGTGGGATTTAGTAGGATTCGAGGCCCCGAAGGATAGTGTTTGTATTTGAAGTTCTAAACTGGTTAGAGATTGATGGATATCTAATTGTTATGGCGTTGTGACTAGGTTTTACCGCTCAGGCTCGGGAATAGGAGTCGTGCTCAGGATCAATATTTTTAAATGTGGGATTACAACCCACTCACTATTTTTTTTAAATGTGTTTTTCTCAAAATCAATATTTTTCAATTTTTTTATAAAACTAATTAAATTAATTTTACCAAATGATATTCTAATAAATACTAATCAAATTATGCAAAAAAATAATTGTGCCCTAGATTAATTTTATTTTGCCTTTTTAAATAGAATACCATTTAATTTAATAAAACAATTTTATTAAATAAGAAAATAAATAACTTTAAATTATTTTTACCATCTTAACTAATTAAGACTAAATTAGTTATATGACTTATCAAATAAGAACATATAATAATTCCTAAGCATGTTTCTAAAAAAATGCATGTTTAATATGTACTGTGTGGGTAATATATATGACATGTTATAATGCATGATAAAGTATTAAACAATTTAATCATGTTCAAGCAAATAAATAAATAAATGCAGGTTGGGTGCTTTGGGTATTTCTAGAAAATTACAACACTTTCAAAAAATACACAAAAATAATTAAACTAACTAAAGCCCAATAGAGAGAAACTCCTTTGATCTTGGACCTTCTCTTTTAGTCTTTGGGCCATTACCATTTTAATTATCCATTATGAATTAAATAAATTTTTAATTATTTTAAATAACTTTAAAATAATCAAACTTTGAGTTTTAATACCCAACAAGTTATTGAGGCCCAATTGGAATTGAATCTCACCACAATTAATTCAAAAATTATAATTCCAACACTTTTAATTATATTGGGCTCAAAATGACGCAAATGGACAATTACACACCCCTTAGGGTTTGCATGACACAAACCCTAATGGGTGTGTCAATGGTGGGTGACGGATGGCAGGGGCTCGCATGGAGGCTGACATGCATGGTTGGGCGCAGGGGCACGGGCTCGACATGAGGCGTGTAGGAGGCATGGTGCAGGGGCGCAGTGGCACAACGTGGGCGCACGAGCGCAGGTTTGTATGGTGCTGTCGTTAACGTCATTTAGCCAGAAGCTGAGCTCCTCTTCATATGGACTTCAAAAGGATAATGGACTTGGCTTGATCGATGTTACCACCCAAGTATGGCTTTACGCGCTGACCATCACTTTGAACGTTTCGTTACTTTTGCTTTGCAATTCCACCGATCCATTAGGAAACACCTTTATCATTGTGTACGATCTCGACCATCTTGATTTTAGCTTTTACGCTATCAATGATTTCGAAAAGACTTTGTGGTATTTTCACTTAGGTACAGTTCAAACCGAAATGTACTTTACTTTATGCACCAAAACTGTTTGAAGTAGAGGATGAGGCTTGTGTTTAACCAAGTGGGGGATTGTTATGATTTGTTAAATACAAATGATAAGTGTTAAAATACAAGCTAGGTATAAACACTTAGTGAATTTCACATAGTGTAGATGTGAAATTTGAGTTTCAATTGTAGGCACTTTAAAAATGTGTTTTTGGGTCCAAAGTGATACATAGAGGTATCTAAGGATCCCCAAAAAATTTGATAGCATTTGGAACAATTTTAGGACCATTGGAGGGGTGGCGATGCATCACCCCTTAAGTGGCATAGCATCGCCAAAATGTGAAGGATTTCAAAAGCCCCAGCAGGTGATGCATTGCCTGCTAGTAGGCGACGTATTGCCTGGCAGGCGATACATCGTTTGTCGTGTTCGTACATGTTACGTAAATAAGCTCCAAATGACTTGCTAATTATCTCTGATCCTATTGGTTATACCTAATCACAATGCCTACACTATAAAAGGGTCATCATAGAGTTTTGGAAGACTTGATCACTCTTTCCAATCTCTTTAGTTTCCAAGAATCTCTAGTATTCTCCAAGAAACTCTTAAAGAAAGTGCTTAACTTTGTGAGTTTAAGACTTGTTCAATCCCAATCCTCATTTCCTCTTAGAAAATGCCTTAAGCATCAATGGTGGCTAGAAAATAAAGTATTAGGACAACGGTACGAATCGTGTATAAGCCTTGGTTTTGTGTTTTTTGCATTTGTAAAAAGAAATGCTTAAAGTAGTGGTTCAACAAGGGTTTTGAAGGTTCATCAAGGTTGAAGAAGATCATTCTACAACTAGGCTTTGCATCATCTTTCTCAATGTTTATTTAGTCTCTGTCAACTATTATTTTGTGTAGATTGTAGATTTTGTGGTGGCGTTATCTCACTCTCCCCCAACACTATCGAGCCGACATCGAGTAATTATCGAGCAAAGTTGTTTTTTTTTTTTGTGCAGATTTCAAAGTTTCAGATTTGAAAAAAATCACAAAAAAACCCAAAATCATGCCCTAAATTGTTTGAAATGTATTTTTTAGTGTTTTAAGTGATACTTCTCGCGTGTTTAAATTCTAAATCATTCAAAACTATTATGAGTCTCTTTTGTGTAGTTTCTATGGAGAAGTTAAGAGAAAGAAATATGAGATTCGGAGGGATAGAGAAAGTGAGGAGGTGTGTGGTTGCCATTTTCAGAGAAAGATAAAGGGATGCGAGTGTGTGGCGATGGTGGTGTTGTAGCTGCTATTTTCATAGAAAACCAAGAAAGAAAAAAAAAACAGAGAGAGAGATAAAAAGTGAGAGAATAGGAAGAGTTTGGTGAAAAATAATAATGAAATAGATGGGGAATTCTATAGACGAACTTAAAGTGAAGTCCCTATGGAAGAATTATCCTAAAATAGGGGCTTCATTTTAAGTCTTATTGGTGGGGATCTTAGTGTTCTCGATCCGTGAACAGTTTTCGACACGATTTTTTTATGACCGTGTATATTGTAGATATTTAGAGCATCTTACAAATTTTCAGAAAATTTCAAATAGTTTACAGTACCGAAAACTAAGTTCAAACATGTTGCACACGTGACTAGTTTTTTTTATGTGCTTGGAAATCAACTTGTTTGAACCTAGTTTTTGGTATTGTAAATTATTCGGAATTTTCTGAAAATTTACAGGATACTCTAAATAGTTACAATATACACTGTCATAAAAATAAATCACGCTGAAAACTATTCATAAGTAAAAAAATACTGTAAGTCCTACTGATAAGGCTTAAAGTGAAGCTCAAAGAAATATGTTGAAATATATATTTTAAAAAAGAAAGGAAAAAATAGTATTAGAATTGAAGGCCTACGATGCATGACACGTAGAAACTGAAATTTCCCATGTGAAGCAGCAAAACCAGCAGTCAAAGCCAGAGTGTGTACTCTCTCTTTTCTGTCAGACCCACTTTCCTTTCGGCTTTAGCTTTTGGTTCCCCCATTCCATTCCCAGATACCCAAAAATGAGAAATTAATATTAATAATTAAAAATTTAATTAATATTACAAAAAACAAATAAATAAAATTATTATATATACAAAAAAAAATGGATGTAATAACATTTGGCGTCATAATTGCCATAATCGTGCTCTTTCTGGGGATTGTTTGTTTCATCACCATTGAGGGCACTTGCAGACGCCGTTAATTCCTTCACTCCCCCAAACACTCCCTTCCTCTTTCCTTTTCTTTTCCCATCTCTGCTCGAAAATGGCTTTTTCCAATAGAGAAGTGGCTACTGTGCTTTTTGTGGTTTTGGGTTTGGGTTCTGCCTTGCTTTTGGATCTGAGCTATGCTTCTCAAGTCTCTCCATCTCATGGTGCTCACCGCTGTAGTCACGGACACGACCACGACCACGATCACCACCACCACCACCACCATGAGCAGAGTTCAGTCGAATCGAATCTTCTTCCAGAGGAATTGGCTGAGGAGGAGGATATGAAGCTGTACGGGTTTGGGTCTCACGGTCACCACCACGACCATGACCATGAACATGTACATTTCGGAGTTTTACAGCTCACGGGTCCTGGTAATTCGTTCAATTTCATTATACTCGTTTAGTTTTAGTTGTTGAGCTCTTCTGAATGATAATTGTTTGTAATTAATGCACTGTCGTGGTCCATTTGGTTGTTTTTTTGCACATTACTGTGTTAAGTAACAGTGGTCCATATTTGGATTGGGAAGTTTTGGCTCTCAACCTGGGGAATCAATGGAGACTTAATCCGTTTGCTGACTTTTATATAAGATTGAATTCACAATTGTGCAATGTTTTTTTTTTTAGAAGTGAAATTATAGAGTTTTTACCGTGGGAGGTTTAAGCAATAAGCGTACATGTTTCTTTGATTTGAATGTGTGTTTACTAATGCTCTCCATCTGTGATATAGAAGACGTGTAGAGACTTACGAATCATTATATCATTATATACTTGAGCTTGAAGTCCAAATAGTGATGAATATATAATTAAATTTAGTTGCATAGAGTTGTGATCAGTAGAGTTTAATTCTTGTCTCAGTAGCTGGATATGTACTTGCTGACTCAAGTGAGATTTTCATTGAATGAACCCTATATCACACGGGTTAAGAAAGAAAAAGAGAAACACATTACAGCATTTAATTACGCAAGATTGAGATGTAGATCGATATGAAATATCTGTGATAAAAGTGGCTTAATGAGAAATTAGGTTATGTAAAAGTAATATGCTGGCCCTGCAAGGTTATTAGACTCAAAATGAACAAATTTGTATTGCAAACGTATATGTTGTAAAGTAACCATTCTAACTTTGTCTAGGATATTTGGTGAATAAACAAATTTGTTTCATCTTTCTCAATTTTTTACTCTACTTATTCCCTACATGTGCATGGTGCATGTGGAATTGCAATTTCATTTCTTTGGTCTCTTATATTTCTTTTTAGAATATGATTTATTTAAGTGAAGCTGAGTTTTCACATCCATTATCATCATTATTATTCTGCTTATTGTTGGCCATTTATTACATCCTGATGTCTGTTCTGTTCTTCAGCAATTGATAGCCATTGATTTCATTATATAGGTCTTTGGCTACATGCATTGGGATGCTCTTTTTTGGTGAGCATGGCTTCCCTCATTTGCTTAATTATCTTGCCAGTAGTGTTTGGTAAGTGATTTAATTGTCAAATTGGAAAAGTTACTATTTCATTTCTATTTTGATAATAAGAAACTAAAATTTTCGAGTTATTGCAGTTAAAGGGAAACCATCCAAGACAGTTGTTGATTCATTGGCTTTATTTGGGGTTAGATTCTCGAGGCCTACTTATACTTTGTTAATCTAGTAGTTCCTTTTTACTGTTAATGTTTTACTTGTATTTATTTTCTGTTAAAATCTGTTGATTAGTCATGAAATGCATACACCATGGTTCAGCAGTTGTGTAGCTTACTGTCACCCTAACTGATGTTGGCTATGTGAACTGTGATTATGAGATGCTTTACAGTGTGAAAATTGATTTAATGTGAAATATTTTTATATTTAAGGAATTCATGGATTTTGACTTCATATTGCATGCTTTAAAATCCCTCTTTCTCTTCTTTGAAAGGTGCAAACATTGGGTTTATCTAAAAGTTCAAGGTCATATGCTGTTGTGTTGTTGTATCTGTTCTAGAATATATTTTGGTACATATGTATAAAACATGATTAAAATCATCAGCAAGACAGAATTATGTAAAAGCTAAGATTTGTGTCCGGGATTTGGGGGGAGAGAGTGGGGATTTTTCACTGCTCGTTGTGCAACATAGGCTACGATTCTGGCTGTCTTGACATTTCCAGTATGCTGAACTCTCAGATTCATTGAACATGTGCTCGTTATAAATGTGATATTTTATACATGCTGAGAGTATGGAGATAGTCTCCAAGAAACTTACTTCTGATAGATATGAGATTATCGAACACAAAGAAACAATCTATAGAATGATTATGAATGCCTTAGCTTGAGTGCTGGAAAAACTTTATTGAATTTGTACTATGACTATAGTGCATTAGATTAAGGATTCACGCCACGGATAAAGGCATATATAAATGTAAAGTTTAGCCGTTCTTGTTGAAGGAGGCAAAGATGAAAACTAAAATAACATTTAAAAAAAAACTGAAGAGAAAAAGTCTAGCGGGTTGTTAATCTGCCATGTTACAGGATACCCAAAAATAAACGCTGTTCTGGCAAGCTTTCCCACATTATGACCTTTGGCATCCTTTCGTTATAATAATTTTTTTTCTTCATCTTTTTCCAGTAAATTTTTCCTAGAACAGGACTTTGGAATTTTAGAATGCTTAATGTGGACATTTGCTATTTAGTAAATGTTTTCTTCATTTGCTTTTTGAAATGATATATTGATTTGAGTGCCCTCCACTTCAGGCTGGAGCTATGCTAGGGGATGCTTTTCTTCACCAACTACCACATGCCTTTGGTATTGTATTGATTTGATGCCACTTTTTTACCACACCAATAATTTACATGTTTTTCTCATTTTACGAACATGTGTGGGTCACAAAACTTCATTCTGATAATTACTCATTCTCTTAGATTTTTGGTTTATGCTTTAGAGATTCTCTGGGAAAATCAGCATTTTTTAGGTGTTTATTGAGCAGTAAAATCTGTGCTAGTTTATGTCATCCGAGCTCCGATTCCTCTGGGCTACCGAAACATTTTGTGCTTCACAGAGATTGTAGGATTCAACAGACATTCCAGTTTTAAACTGTCTTGTTAAGTGGGTTCGGGAGATCATACATATGTTGCTTTCTCCTAAACTTGAGGATTTATAATTTGGAGCATGTTTAAGGTTTTTTTTTTTGCTACTTTTGGCAACTCAATATTTATTGTCTCATGCATAAAAAGCTTAATGTTTTGAGTGTTGGAAAAGTTAATCACAAGTCATTATGTATCTTTTAAATATTTTTAAATCCAAGATTACACTTCAGAAAATGTATTATTCTCTCCACATATTTCTGCAAGGTTCAAGTGATTCTTATATGTTGTCATCTTTTCAAGTGGTTTTAAAAGCTAACTCCATTTTAATAGCCACTCTTTTCTTCATACGCGGCTACAGATTATTATTTATTATTTGTTGCAGGGGGTGCACACTCACACTCTCATGATCACCATGAGGATCATGACCATGATGATCATTCTGGACACTCACATGCACATTCGCTAGCAGATCTTTCTGTAGGATTGTCCATCCTTGGTTGGTATTCATATACTTTGCACTCCAAGTTTATTTTGTACATATTTGATTTTCTCTTTGCATGTAGAGATCTGCATAATCAGATGCACATGTTAAAGCACATCCATGATTCTGGATCTCTAGTTTGAATAAAGATTCTGGCATACTAATCAGGTTTTGCTACTGGTTTTGCATTTCTGTGCATTCTCTGATTGATATACCCAATCAATCTAGCCAAAGAAAATTTACTCATGGATCTGTTAGATTTACCAAAGCAATGTGGAATAAATTCTATCTGGTTGATTTACTCTGCGTTGATTAGTTGGATTAGCTTGTAAAGAAAAATTAAGGGCTTTGGTGTATATACGATAACTTTTATGTTTCCTCTCTGCTGACATCTCCCAGTCCTCCACTGAAAAAGTAGATTCATAAATGCCCTGTGCTGTTTTATTAAATGATTACTTTTCTATGCCATTCTTTTTTCATTATGTTGCCTGCACTTTTTTCATTGGCTTGCATTACGTGTTCAGTTTTTGCTTTTTTTTTTTTTTGCTTTTTACCAGGTATTTATTTATTTGGATACAGTCCATTAATCCTTTTCTTTTGAATTGGTTATACTAGCTGGAATTGTACTTTTTCTTCTAGTAGAGAAGGTAGTGAGGTATGTTGAAGATAATTCTGGAGGAACTGATACATGGGGTCACACTCACCACCACCATCATAAGAAAAGTAAGAAGTTGAAGGATGATGGCTCTGATGATGACATTCAGTCAAAATCTTCCACTGATAACGATAAGATAGCACTGGAAAAGTCATCTGAAGTTTCAGATGAATTGCTGCACGATTCATTGAAGGAAGATGCTCAAAATGGATCTCATATTAGGAAGGTGAGCTACTTGAAACTTGTATTCAAATTAGATGATAGCATCTATGATAATGACATGCTGTCACCATCTTCCAAGGTCATGCCCTGCCTTGTGTTTAGTGGACTGCTTATGAAAACTTGGGAGGTGTAGACTTGACTGTAGGTTTGGGCCAGTTTATGCAATGGACAGTCTAGGAAAAGTAATTGATGTTATAAAAAAAGATGAAGCTAAGTTAACGTACAGCAGATATGACTGTAGATAGAATGTAGGATGGAAACTTTAAAGACCATATGCGAACGTTTCTTTTTCAGCAGTTAGGCATCAAAATTTTAAATATCATTGAATAGATTAGTCACCTATGGTTTGCTCCTATAAGGTACGTGGTTGGAGTTCCTTTTGGAAATCCTACATATCAAGTGCTATTGTTTCATGGTCCCCAAATAGTGTAGGGTTATGCGGAGAGCATAGTTTAAAAATAAGAAAATTATGTATATATACATATATATGTATATACTATTTAGGATTTTTGTACTCCGAACTATGATCTATACATTATCGTGTCCTCTCATTTTTTCGGGCCGTTAAAAATTTCCCTGATTATTCACAGTGTTGTAAAGTGGGACTTCCGTTCAATTTTGTTCAATATGGCTAACGACATGCTGACATAGTTCTTTGCTGTCTGATGTGGCGCCACATGTGTAATTTAAAAATGTTAAAAATCTTTTTTTTATTAAAAATTAATAAGTTTCAAGTAAATTATTACACTAAAAATAAATTAAATTAAATAAAATCTTTCAATTTTTTTTTATAAACTACGATTTATTTGAAATTTATTAATTTTTAATAAAAAAGAGATTTTTAATATTTTTAAATTAATTTTTTAAAAAATACACATGTGATGCTGACGTAGCCAAGACACATCAGCATTTCGTTAGCCAAATTGGACGGAAGTTTTACTTTACAATGTGAATAGTTTGGGGAGAATTTTTAACGGCAAGAAAAAAGAGCACGATAATGCATAGGTCATAGTTTTGGGGGCAAATATCCTAAATAGCCTATATACATTCAAATAATGCTGCTGCTGTTTATTAGGATGCAACTGTCTAGAAACACTTGAAGACAAATACAACATGAGCTAGTGCCCTCCCCACCCTGGAAAAAACCAAAAAAAAAAAAAATGCTGGCCCAACATGTAGACTGTGCCATGCTAAATCCAGTATGTTAGGACTTGTTTATATTTATAGGCTCTAGAGCTATCCTAGTATATATGTTTGAGAAAACAGATCGTTTATTTATTTATCATTTTATAGCCACTTGAGAGTAGTTCAAGTGGTTGGGTGGGTGTGTATGGAGGGAGGGGTTCAGACCCCAACTGTATCATACAAGCTTATTAATGAAGTTGGAATATTAATAATAGGCTTAACATGAATGAAATTAGTGGATTTCATGTCATAACTTTTCTGACTCAAAGACATTGTTGCATGCTGCAGAGGCGCACTACTATCGATGGTGAGAATGATAAACAAGATGTAGATGCAGCTAAACTCTCATCTGCTGATGTTAAAACTCCAAAAGAAGAAGATGCTCAAGCACCTAGCAATCTTGTCTTCGGTTATCTCAATCTCTTCTCTGATGGTGTTGTATGTGTTGCTTTTAAGTATTTTTGTCTTAAAGATAATACTTTTCTTTGTTAAATTGTGTAATGCAGGTTGCCTTTATATAGTTGGCCTGGAAGTAGTTTTATGTACTCAATCATATTTTTAATTGTTGGTGCAGCACAATTTTACTGATGGAATAGCTTTAGGAAGTGCTTTCTTGCTTTATGGTTCAGTTGGCGGATGGTCTAGAACTCTCTTCTTGCTTGCTCATGAGATTCCTCAAGAGGTTTGCAACTCTTGTTTTTCTTTTAATTTTTTTACATGCACTTTGTTAGAAGTAGATCTATGATCTATCATTGTTTTTAATCTTGCTCTTAAGTGTCAGCCCATTTATCATGCTGTCATAGAATTACTTAAACACCATATCAGCATGAAACATTGGCTTTGCGGTATTTAATTTGAATTATGTTGCTGTGGAAAACTACCAACTACAACATGACAAAATGATTTTTCATTCCTCCGAACAAATGAATAAATAAAACTCTCAAATTTATTGTATCTAGAAAAGAAGGTACTCTGTTTCTGTTGGTAAAAATTTGCTCGATTCAGAAATTTAATATTGAACTGGTCGTAAGTAGAGCGGGGCAGGTACATGATGAGGGAGAGAATTACTTCTGTGCAGGATTATGTTTTTCCATAAGTAGTAGTGGGTTCTGAGATCTTAATTGCTAATAATTTTGGCTCTTCAGTGGAATAATGATCTTTAGCTCTTGTATAGAGATGATAAACTAGGAGTTCATGATCTTTGTTGGATTCTAGATCCTTTTATTGTTTGGTTAATCAGGAGAAGAGACATAACAATTAAAAAAAACATTCACTGCTATTCTTCTATTTTATCATGCGTCCAATTTCGGTGATACGTCATAGCTGGGTTTACCTTCGAATGCAGGTTGGAGATTTTGGTATCTTAGTAAGGTCGGGTTTTAGTGTATCTAAAGCCCTGTTTTTCAACTTTCTCTCGGCGCTCGTTGCACTAGCAGGAACAGCACTGGTATTATTCCCATTTACTGAGTCTTTTCTGTGCTCTTAAAACCTTCAACAATCATTGAAAACACAACTTAGAAAGAGTTCATCATTTTTGGTGTGTAGGCTCTGCTCTTGGGACAAGATCCAGGACAGTCATCTTTGATTGAGGTGAAGTCTCCATTAGATAATATAAAAGGGTTTTCGTTTTCCACCATCCAAAGTTAATAACGTTATTGTTCTTTCCCAATTTAATGTGCAGGGATTTACAGCAGGTGGATTTATCTACATTGCTGTGGCTGGGGTGCTTGCAGAGATGAATAGCAGTAGCAAGCCCACCCTGAAAGGTATAATAGGGCAGTTGACCTCATTGATACTTGGCATGGGGGTTGCTCTATGTATTTCTCTTGTAGAATGAAATGTAAATTTATAACATATATTTGTGGCAAAAATTCTTAAAATATTTGCGGTGAAAGCACCAAATTTATTATGTTTGTAGCACTTAATTATCCAAGTTATTTTTTTAGTAGCGAAAATATCTTTCGTTCATGTTTTTCGTTCATGTTTTAGTGCAGTTTAGTACAACTGTCACACGTAGGCGAAAATACCCAATTAAAAGGATATTTGTGGTGAAAGTATACCCAATTTAAAGTAAATTTTACGTCATGATAGCGTATTTGCGAAACAAATAGATACACTAAATTGCATCAAATTATAGACAAAATGTATTTTTCCTACAAAAAATAATAATTTAAGTACTTAAGTGTTCAAATACAATAAATTAGGTACTTTTGTCGCAAATATCTCTTACATTTAAGTCTTCATTTTCTTTTAGGAAAAAACCCAAACATGTCACGAGTTTATGAACAGTGAACTATTCACTAATTTATCACCTAGTACAATCTAAAATAATAATAATAAAAATCCGATAGAATAAATTTCAAAAAAGCAAAATCAAATCAAAGATGAAGCCACTTCTCTTCTCCACTGTGATTTGTTTGTTCGATTCTTTCTTTGTTAAGGTGTTATTGGTTATTTGTCAGTTTGATAAAGAAGGTTTTTCATTACTTTTACAACCAAGTATGGTACTCCACCTGGGCAAAAAAAAAAAAAGTATGGTACTCCACTAGAAGTCATGCTCAGGTATCACTTCAGGCATGAACATTTAGATGAAGTCTGTAAGAGTTACTTTTTTTTGTTGAAGTGTCAACTGTTGAGTTTCACGACTAACCTATTCTTGTTTTCCTATACAAGTGTGAACTCAAATACTCTACATTTTCTTCACTGCTCCATAATTTTTGCATCCATGTTAGTCTTTAATGCTTTCCCATCAAATTCATTTGCAGCTACTAGCTTGTGTACTATAATGTCTATTGAACAAAAAATTTCAATATAATAACTGGGACAAAATGGTGTGAGTGTGACCAACAAATATCTCACTTATTATTTATTAGTCTTTTATTGGTTCCTTGTACAATCAGTCACTATTTTTTTTTTTTGTGTCATTATTGATTTGTTTATTTTTATCGGTTGCTTTTATAGCAACAGTTGGACCATGGTTTTATTGGATTTTTGTTGTTGCGTATCTCTCCTATCAAATGTTCCTAATAAACAGAAGAATGGCCAAACGTATAAATGGACAAGGAATGGTGTCGTTAGTGAGAGACATATTAGGTAGCTTTTGTGTTAGATCGATATAGTTGTAAATTTGTGATACACCAGAATTCGACAACGTGTATAGATTCAGTCTTCCTCCTAATAATATTTGCAGTTGCAGCCCCACAGAATCTAACAGTGATCGAGTAAGCCAAAATCTCTTAGGGTGACCAGCCTAGGTACAATGCATTATTGGGTGTTAGAATTTGTTCGAGACTAACTTAAAATCCGATGCAAAACGTAAACCTACAAAATTATTCACTTAAAACGCTAATTTATAAGCTTTAATGCTTCTATACTTGATTTTTTTCCCCAGTTTCAGAAATCTGTAAATTTTCATGCAAATCGATACAAAATTAGTCCATCAAAACAAATAGATGCAAAAACAATACAGTTTGACGGTCTTGAATGATTCATTTAAAACTTGATTTTGGAAGTAAAAATGGATGCACTTTGAGGGTTCCATCCAAACTTGATTGGAAGTGAAAATCTATGCAAAATTAATGTATTTTGATGGTTCTATCAAGACTTGATTTTGGAAGTTACTAACGAGCATATTTGATGCACTTCAATAGTTGTATCAAAACTTGATTTTGTAAGTCTATTTCAATGCAAAATGGAGGCAATACCAATACAATTTGATGAAAAAAAAATGAGAAAATAATTGCATAAAAATTTGATTAAACTTTGAAGAGGCATTTGATGTGATTATTTTTAATTTTTGTATTTTTTTTAATATCCACACATGTCAAATATTGTAGGCCATTTGGCCCACTATTTCTCAAAAAAAAAAAAAAAGAACATCATTGTCTAAATTCATGTTTTTTTTTTAAAATTTTGCATTGATACATCATTGTTATTGCATTGATTTTGATTTCCAAAATTAAATTTTTATGGAACCATCAATTTTGCATCCAACTTGTCTTCTAAAATTATATTTTGATGGACCATCAATTTTGTATTGACTTTGTTGTCCTAAATCAACTTTTGATAGAACAAATGATTTTGTGTTGAAACTGTATTAATTTTGTTCATAATCTTGTAGATCTTAGATTTCCATATCCAAAAAAAGGTGAAAAAAATAATCATGCTTTGTTTAAAACATATAAATTAGTGTATTAAGTGGAATATTGTCTTGGGTTCAAGCCAAAATCTATTATGTAATGTGCACTTACTTTTATGTATTTAGATTTATATTTATGTAATAAAATTTAGAATAAATAACTAATAATCTTCTTGATTAATTTAATTACCGATTGGATGGTATTGAGTAAAATATTATAATAATGCTCATTTGATTTTGTATTTTGAAATCATACATATTTAGTATTCTATACTCAAATTTAATTAATAAAATTTTATCAATTTAATCAAATTGTTCTCAATTATATGAGTTTTAAATTCAAATTTAATTACTTAATTATATATAACTGACGAAAATTTGGTTGTATTGAGAAAATTTTATTAATCAAATATTAATTTAGGACACTAAATATGTATGATTTTAAAATACAAAATACTATATGAACATTATTGAAAAATTATAATACTAAAATAATACTTTGCAAAATTACATCATACCAAATGAATAAATTTCCTAAAACATTAAAATTGAACAACTCACCCTAATTCATAAACCATAGCCAATTTGGTATAACTATGATTCTCTTTACGTTTTCTGAATAATAAAATAAAATCTGATTGTTAGTAGCATAACTTAACAGCTTGATCTTTTATTAGCTTTACAAAACAAGCCCTAAGAAATTGAGATTTTGCACCAATCTATATCAGCTCGAAACCTAATTAATAATAATCACTTTGAAGCACATATAACAAAATTATCTCTTCAAATTCATCAAAACTCCAATTGAAACTACAACCATTTATATAAATATTAAACTGAATGAACAGGAAATTTCATAAACAAACAATTCTTCAAAATCCATGAGACACCACTTGATGATGATTGCCCATGAAACGCCTAGTTCATATATATATATATATATATAGTTATATTATACATAAAATTTGGTACTAAAATAAAAATAAAAATAAAAAACAGTAAAGTTACAAAAAGTAGTAATCCAATTCCAAATTAATTAAGCTACATCTAGGATTTTCTAGTCCTAAAGCAGCTAAATCACAAGGAAAATTCACACTCTACTATAAAATAGATCAAACCCAGATCAGATTTAAGTGCCAAAATTCAATTATTTACCTTTTTTTTCTTTTCTTAATTGTAACTTAAAATAAATTCAAGAGTCAAACTTGTCGAACTGTTGGAGCATTTGGAAGATGGTGAGATTCTGAGTTGGAAGAGGAGGCAATGGTGACATTCTCGTCAGGGGCATTATCGTCTTATCATTGCTACTAAAATCATCGTCGTCGTCGTCATCGTCATCATCGTCAGTGTACTCGTTCTCTCCGGTTAGAGTCATGTGGTGCCTCTTACGAACCGGACGCTCTATAACCGCACCAACCTCTTCTTCATCGTCTTCCTCTTCTCCTCCTTTCTTCACCACTGTCGAGTTCTCTGCCAGTGCCACTCTCTTCTCTCTCTTTCCTTCCTCCTGTCAAAACAAGTTTTCTCACTAACCAAACAGAAAACTAATCTTTTTTAAGTTCAATCTTCAAAAAAAAAAAAAGTTTGACTTACATTGATAACAGAAGAATGGGGTATGGGGCATTTGACAGGCCTATCTTCATCAGGAGGCTCCATTGGGTGTTCAACTGGCCAAATTTCGAACTCAAATTCAACTCCATTCTCATGATTATGGTTCATCATCATCATCGTAGTATCCATAACAAAGTTGCTTCTTTCTTCTGCTTCTGTTTCTATATCTTCTGCTATACACGAACCTACTCTGTTCTCCTTTTCTTCCTAAATTCAACAATGGAAAACAAATAAAAGCTTTTAGCTCGAAACTAAGAACACCCCATTTCACTAAAATGTGATATTGGCTTTTGTAAAGTGAGAGAGAAAGAAAAGAAAAACTTACGAAATCATCTTCGCGTGAAGGTCCGTTGGAGAAAATGTTCATAGTTTTATCCCAGAACAAAGAGCTTGAGAGGAGAGAGAGAGAGAGAGAGAGAGAGAGAGTGAGGTAGATAGATAGAGACAGAGGAAAAGTGAGAGAAAGAAAGTGATGAAGGTGTGGGATCATCTGTATACAGTAGGAAGACGAAGAAAAGATTCCCACAAGGCCTCTTTTTCTTTCTTTCTTTCTTTCTTTGGTCTTTTTATTGGATTTCATTCCTCTGTTTTCTTTTTTGTTTTTGTTTTTGTTTTTGAATTTGATTTTTTTTTTGGGGGGTTAACTCTTTTGTTTTCTTTAATGGGTCGTTGTCCTGGACACACTTTCTCTTTTCTTGGCTTTCTCTCTCTGGGATAGAGAGAGAGAGAGAGAGAGAGAGAGAGGCTTTGTTGATTAGTAGCTTTAGTGAATAGTGAGGCGGTTTGTGTTGAAAATCTTTGCCTTACAGCGTCACCCTTTTCTGCTTTTTAATTTCCTTCTTTTCTTGGTTTTTGCAGAAATATGCAGAGAAAGAAAGAAAGAAAGAAAGAAAGAAAGAAGCCAGCTGTTGTATTTGAGGAGCCGATGATACCCTTTGCCATTTGTCTTTGGTAGAGAGAGAGAAAGCTTAAAGCTTAAAGCTTGTTCGTGTATATCCATACATATACACACAAATATATATATATATATAATGAAATTTATGAATAACTTTGCAGAGAAAGCAAAGGAGAGGAGATATCAGCTATCTAATACACTTTTCATAGCCGTTTCTTCATTTCGATGTGGTTTCGGATGTAAAGTGATTCTATTCCTTCGGTCTATAGTATAGTGAATAGTGTGTACATATATCACCATGCAAAATACATATATTATTAATAATAGTAATAATTAATATTGTAAGGTTTTATATTTTTTTTTGACCATGTGTTTTGTTTCATTATTTGTTTGTACTCTGTGTTTTGATAAATTATTTTTTAGACCCTATATTTTGTAAAATTGTTAAAATAGAACCCTAAATTCAATTTTAATGAAAAAAAAATTGAATATAACAACACAGTTTTTAAGCAGAATTATTTTATTTTTGTTATGAATTGTTAATTTGGTAAATTATTTGTGATTTTAGTTGAGAAAACATTAACCAAAATCGAGTTTAGGGTTCTATTTTAACTATTTTACAAAATATAGGGTCCAAAAAGTAATTTTTTTAAAATACAGAGTCCAAACAGGTAATGAGACAAAATACATGGTCCAAAAAAGTATAAACACATATTGTAATTATATTTAGAGAATTGATAAGGGGCACTACTAGTGCCGAACACTATAAGTAAGTGACATATCGCTATTAATGTAATTCAATATCGGGTCCCACTTATTTGAATTTAATAAGTATTATAGAGTATCGCTAGCTAATCATAGAGTGACACCTCATGTAGTATTGGTCACTTTAAAGAGTCGGATAACAACCTTTTATATGTATGCATTATTAAGTATATGGATTTTCTTTTGACATAAAAGATATATATGAGGTCGCTATTGGGTTACTATATATATAGTACGTGAAGTGGTATAAAGTTGATTTGTTGTACTTGGGCAATTTGTGGGAGACAACAAGGTACAAAGACATACATGTTCATGGTATGGTGATGGGTCAGATGTTTATATGTTATTTTTTATTTAACATATGTTAATTCCCATACTATATGTATATATATATAGAGGTAGGTTAGGTATTCAATGCTACTTAATTAAGATCATTATGTCCTATGTATAACAAAAATTATTGGCTTCTTTTTTTACTTTATATAGTGTAGTGTAGAGTGTAGACCATCATAATACAATAACATGCACTTACTTAAGATAACATACAATATTACTAGGTATTACAAGGAAATTAAGTCCACAAAATATCTTCCATATTGCTCCTCTTTTAGTGTTTCTCACAAAACTATCTTTTTAACCACTTAAATTGGCTTAACTACTCCTGAAAAATATCTATGGAATTCGAAATCATCATACTCACATTCTAAATACATTCAAATAGATCCACAAACATAATTCAAATTACAAAAGGAAACTCATGTTTAATTGATTCAAATCATATTTTGCAAAAGTTCACAAATTAGTTGAAGGAGTTCTTGAAGCAATTGATAATGGTAAGCAATATTGTTATTTATAATTTATGAGTATGTTGTAAAATAGTTTGTATGTATTTTTTAAATTGTTTCGGTTTAAAAAAATTAGAAAAATAAGTTTGTGTTAAGATGACATGCTTTCTATTAAAATTTATGTTTTATGTTTTTTTTTTGTTAGAACTAGAGGTTTGAACCCGTCGAACTAGGATCAAGCCCTAGATTTAACCATGCAACTTTTTAAAACCCAATCCAAACTAGGTTTTGAGCCAAAAAAAAATTGTAAAACACAAATTATAAATGAAAGTTTGCCATCAACATAAATTTAGTTTTCTAATAAATTTTTTTTCAACTTAGAATAGTTTGAAAAATAAATACAAACTATTTTATAACACGCTGATAAATTATAAATAACAATATTACTTATCCAATATCAATAGTTTCAAGAATTCCTTCCACTTTGTGAATTTTTGCAAGAGAAGATGTGAAGCTATTGAGCAAGGATTTATTCTTGTGATTCAAAATTTATCAGTGGATCTATTTAAGATTTAAAATTTGAGAGTGATAATTTGAGAGTAGAGTCGGCGCCCGAGAGGATTGGGGGCCCAATAATTTTTTTAGTATTTTTATAATATTTATATATAAAATAGTATTTTTGTAAATTTTTAGGGACTTTTGTATAGAAAAAAAATTATATTTTTCAAAATATTGACCATTTTTAAAGTGGGGGGCCTAGGCACGGACTTGACCCACCTATGCCTAGGGCCAGGCTTGACCCATCTATGCCTAGAGTCGGCCCTGTTTGGTGAGAAGATTTGAGTGTATTTCAAATTCCGTAAGTATTTTCATTATTTTTTGAGTATTAAGTTGTTTTTAAGAGGTAGTTAGGTCATTTTAAATGGGTAGATAGATATTTTTGTGATATAAATATATATATATAAAGATATGAGTAGTGTAAAAAGTGTGTTATGGGAACATTATATGGAGTTTCCCTATTATTTCTGGTCAATAAATGTACAATCATACGATGCAAGGTTGCAAGATATTGGTACAAAAAAGTGATTTATTTCAAACTATATGTCTGCCAATCATGAAAGTTAATTTAGTAAAAAGAAAATCACAAATTACTAAAAACAATAGTATTTGAAAAAACTACTGATTACATTCTGATTGAAAGATTTTGCTGCCTACTGTGGCTGTAACTGTAACTGTAAGGATGTGTAATTGTGTACTTTGTCTGATTTTGTTTTATTATTTTAGCTTTAAACATGGCTTCTCTTTTCTTTTAGCCCAAAATCACGGATTCTGGAAAAATTGTAAACATTTTGGGAGCCGAGAAGTCTTAAACTTCTTTGTAGAAACTTTGAACTCTATCTAGCAACAGCAAAATAAATAAATGTAGGAAACACTATCAAATTAATATTGAAATTGAATTAACACTCTAACAAAAACCATATACTGTTTAGAGTGTTTTGGTGGGAATCTTTTTTTTAAAAAAGTAAAAAAATTTAAAGCCTATTTAGTAGCTAATCTTGTCCAAATAGATAGTTTTCTAATGAAAATTTGAGGAAATATATGTATATTTATAATGTTACTATCTTTATAAAATATAGTTTTATTTTTAAATATTTCGTTTTTAAATTGTTGGTGTAAAATTTCTTCTCAATATCATAAAGGAGCACAAGAAAAAAAGCTTAGGCATTAGTCATTATTTGAGCTCAGGTCTATAACTCCCATCTTAGGTTTAGGTTCGAGCATAAGGTCACTAAGTTAAGCCTGTCATTCAATCTCACTCATAAGAGGAGAAATATCTAGGGGATTGCACCACTAGTTTGGTACTGCCCAATATTTTTCAATGATAAAAGTCAAGTAGAAAGTGTTTTGGACCTTTTTTAGAAGAATGTTTCTTGAATGGATTATTTTTTAGTTGCTAAAAAAGGTAGGGTTAACACGCAGAAAATAAATCAATATATTAGGGCAAAAAAGAGGGAGGACAACTCATCAAAACATGTGTTGAATTAAAATCTCGTATTTCTAGGCTTTCAGTATTATAACATAGAAAATGGATATCTTAACGTGAAGTTTAATGCGTGACAAAATTACATTTACAAACTTCCCCTTTGGCATGCAAATGAACAATGAACTAGGTGATTTTAAATTTAGCACACATAGCAACTGAAGAACAAGAAACATTAGACTAGAAACAACAACTAATCAACATATTAAAAGTACCAGTACAAAACAAAAATTAAGTTAGCCACCTACTCAAAATACATCATAGTATTCACACAAAAAAAAAACTATATGATAATCAGAATTACTCCCCCTCAGTGTTCAGAGGGCATGCCAAAGAACAGAACACAGTTACTTGGAGGACAACTTCTTCTTCTTCTTCTTCTTATAGTGTTTTTTATGCCAAAAGGAACTATAAACTCATTCTGAGTGGATGGCGCTGCAATATTCGGGTCAGCAACAATAGACCCTGTCTGATATGAGGGCACTTCTCCAAAAGGGTCATCAACAACCAAAGAAGCAACAGGAGGGTCAACGATATACTTCCCATGAGTGTGTGTCGCTTCACCAGCGGGTTCATTAGCAATACCTTGAGGCACAGAAATAGGAGGCAGTCCAAGATGAGTAAGGAAAGGTGGGTCAACGATATAAAATTTAATTATTTATGAATTTTGTTTCTTTAAAATCAAAATATGTACGACAAAGTAGACGAACTTTTCAAGCTTAGATTTTAATTGTTTGCATGTTTTGTAATGCCCTGATTACTTAAAGTGTTACGTGTGTGAATTTAAGTGAGAAGATTAATAAATAAATAAAAATTTAGTTTTTATTGATAAATAAAATAACCATAAATCCTTATTAAAAAACAAAATGTGATTCCAGAATCTCATGTATTTTAAGAAATTAAAACAATCTAACTAAAAACGTAACATATGTCATATACTTTTAAAAACTCCCAAGTACTTAACGAAAATATCTTTCATGAAAGAAAATGTGTTAAATAAACGTGAGGCCCGACCCCTAAGGTCATTAAATCCCAACATGTAGCCCACCACCGCAACCCTCCAACTCATGAAGGTACAACTACAACTTTATTTTTACCTGCATACAGAGTACCCGTGAGCCAAGCTCAATAAAAAGAGTTGTGAAGGACACAACCCCAAAACCCAAACATAGCAAAATTTAAACATAAATAAAACCAATACAATCATGCTTATCATACACATTTAATCGAAGTGTTCATAACATAAACATACCATAAATATACCACCCTTGCCACAACTCACTGCCTTTGTGACAGCCCCTTGGATTCTACCACACACCTAAGTTAAAGAAAATGTATCCTCCATAAGTTTGCAACATAGACGCAGTCATCACTACAATAATCATAAAACATGTTATTTCAAAACCAAGTACGTCAATCGTACACCCTGGATGCAGGTGTCCACTTTTCTTACCTCAACCACAACAGTGATCCACACACACATTCCTTCAAGTTTCCTTACCGAGCCTTAAGCCAACAACATACAAACATATCCTTTTAGAGACTTATAACTCAAACCAAGTGTCATGCAATCACTCTTACTCTTTCTAAGATCCAATTCACTTTAAAGTAACCTTAAGAAAGTCTTAAAACCACCAAACATAAAACCTCAAACCAAAACCTCAAAGCCCTAACCAAAACAAATGAAACGGGTTCCATTTTCGGGTGAGTAGCACAGTTGTGCCTAACGCCGTTCCTAGAATTGCTGGTATAATTTATTCTTCATGTTCTTCTTCTCCAATCAACCCAAACCTCCGTAACTCATCATTTAATCATTGTTTCTATCCTAAATGAACCACATAACATTCCTAGTATGATCTAGTCATGAAAACATAAAAAAAATCACATCCATGCAATCATCATGGTTCATGAATGATTAAGGTTTAAGAAACCTAACTTTGTCTTCCTCGCCAAACTATTCAATACCTATGCATACCAGACCTTTAATCAACCTTAAATCCACTATTATCATATTTTTAATCATTATATAACAGTAATATAGATCCTAGCATGCATGTATATTTATCAATTAATAATAACATATCGTGCTTTCTAACCATTTTTCACCATTAACATGCATCCAAGCTTCAAGAACCCTAATCATACCATCTATGGAAAGTCAAAAACATGATAGAACCCTAGCCATGAAATCATTCTTTCAATCACACCCCAAACAAGTTCCCAAAGATCCAAACTTGATAGAAGAGTTCCTTCTTATTCTTCCTTAGTGTTTCAAATCCTAGGCTAGTACAAATGTGTGAGAGAGAGAATTATGAGATCCAACCCTAACCCTAGTCTCTCTTTTTCTATTTATAATGACTCATTATCACAAAATTATCTTCCTATCATTGATCTAAGCTTTTCTATTACTTTACTTAAACCCTTTTTGGTAATTCTCTCTTAAACTATTAGTTTTAAAAATTAAAAATTATACTTTATACCATAAAACTCATAATTCTATTTTAACCCCTAATTTCCAATGTCCATGACACTTAAGTCCCTAATACTTGAACAATCATGTGATCACCTTTTTATAAATTTTCAAATAAAAATATGCATTTTTATTAATTCATTCACAATTTCAATATTATGCAAACATACATATCACACAGCACTTAAATTTCAAAAATTACTAAATTACCCCTAAACCATGGCCAAATTACCAAAATATCCCTCTATAAGGAAAGCGGATATTACATGTTTAGAGAGAAAAGTTTTTTTTTTTATATAAATATATATATGAGTTTATACATTTTTAGACCATGTGTTTTGCCTCATTCTCTGTTTGGACCCTTGTAGTGGACAAAATTCGTATACTTGAAAAATAATAGTCCAACAAGCAGTCAGTCAGCCCAATAAGCTATCTAACTAGCCAAGAAGGCCCAAAGCCCATGTAAAATAGGCTCGCATATACAAAGTACCATCCAATTACCCAAAACCATACCCGGACCCGAATTCGGATATACTCAGTCAGCCAGGGACCTTGAAACAGTCAAGACTCCCATCACGTTCGCCAAAAATCTTGGAATAAAACCACTTGGAGCGAGTCAAACGAATGAGAAAGACGGAGGAGGACGGAACGAGAAGGAGGACAATAAATAAGACCATCAGAGATTGAGAAAAGGCATCAAATAATCACTGAACTTTCTTTACTCTCTAATTGAAACGAAGGCTACTCTATTTCTGAGCAATCCGGTCAAGCAAGACTAATTAGCCAGTCTGATTGGACCTGACCTAGTCGCTTGACTCCTCCGTCATCGCCACCGTCATTCTGACCATTTTACGACTCCTCCATCCATCATCATTTCGACTATTTATATCTTAATTTTATTACTTTCTATTAGCTCTCGTTACAACCCGACTGACTTGAGCGTCGGAGTCCCTTTGGCTGACACCCCACCGGTGCTCCCAATTGAACTCTCGTCTCTCTTCTTTTTGTTATTGACAGGTTGCTGGTGCCCCTCTAATCAATTGTAGGAAATCACCTCTACAATTTGGCGCCCACCGTGGGGCCCTAGCAATCAGACGATCGACAAAGAGATCAAGAAGTTCACTTGAGAGCCATGTCAGACGTGACTGAGACACCCGATCTGTCTGCTCAACTCGCTGCTCTTACTGCCCAGATGAATGAAGAACGCGAGAAAATGAGGAGGCTCGAAGCTGAGAATGCTGACCTACTCGTACGAATGGAGGCCATGTCCTCTCAAGCCACCGAGGCTCAGCCATCCCGCTTCCGAGGCCCAGTTAGCCCTATGCAACCTCTGGGAGACCTCACTCCTATCTCTAACAGTGATGGACCGAATCAGACAATTCCATCACCCTCGGTAAGGAATTATCAAACTCCACCCACCATGTCTAACATTCAAAATTATGTTGTCAATACAGGCGAACAGGTAACCATGACTGAACATGGACATTCATCTGCGCCCGGATCACAGCAGATTCCGGTAGTCAGCCAGCCAGCCGGTGCAACTGGACAACAACAGATTCCAGGAGCCGGTCAGCCAGCCACTGGACCCGGACAGCAACAGATTCCAGGAGCCAGTCAGCCAGCCACTGGACTCGGACAGCAGCAGGTTCCAAGTGCTAGTCAGCCTACCATTGGAGCCAGCCAGATCATCATTGGAGCTGGTCAGAATATACCTGAGCAGCAGGTAATCGGATTAAATCACCCAGTCGTGAGCGAGCCAATCTGCCAAGCAACCACAAGCTCATTTCCAATCCAAGATCCTTAGTTGGCTCGAAAGTTAGCTGAGATGGAGGCACTCATTCAACGGATTCCTAGGATGCCGGCTCCGATTAAGAAGAGTGCAGCAAGCTGTTATGCAGACTCTCCATTCGTAGACGACATTGCACTAGTGGAAATGCCAAAGAAGTTCAACTTCCCAAATATGAAGATGTTTGACGGGACGTCTGACCCGGATGATCACATCGCACATTATAGGCAGAGGATGTTCACCGTTGCCATCCCACGCGATATGAGGGAAGCATGCATGTGTAAGGGGTTTGGTTCTAGTCTAATTGGACCAGCCCTCCAGTGGTATACTAATTTACCTAATAATTCTATTTCTACTTTTGCATAATTGACTGACACTTTTGTTGAGCAGTTTGCTAGTAGCAGGAAACTTGAAAAGTCTGCAGAAGACCTCTACATCATAGTTCAACGACGGGGTGAGCCTTTACGAGAGTACGTAGGCCGCTTCAACAAAGAAAATGTTTCTATAACCCATTGTAATCAGGACACAGCCATCTCAGCCTTCCGCAAGGGACTCCGGTACGACTCAGACCTATACAAAGAACTTACCAAGTATCCTTGCAAGACGATGGAAGACGTTCTCGCCAAAGCCTGGGCACAGATCAAGTGGGAGGAGGATGAAGCTAACTATTATCACTCTTCTCCAAGGAAAGACACTCGAAGAGACTCAAGGGCAGGTAGACGGCAGAGTGATAGACGATCCGAGCCATACCCATATCCCAACAGATCAGAGAGCAGAAGGAGGGAGTACAACCGGTCGTCCGAGACACGTCTGCGAGATGGACCAAAGATACCAGAATACAATCTCTCAATTTCACCAGCCGAAGTCGTTGGCGTACTGAAAGGACTCGGAGACAAAGTGAAATGGCCGGAAAGGATGAGGACTCCGTCTGACCAGCGAGACAAAGCAAAATGGTGTGAATTCCACAATGACCACGGTCACCGAACGGATGAGTGCATTGCCTTAAAACTCGAAGTATCCAACCTATTAAAACGTGGTCACCTGACTGACTTACTTACAGACAAAGGCAAAAGAACATTCCAGCAGGAGGCAGACAGGTCAGTCGTCCGAAGAGAAGTAACCCCGCCGAAGCCACCTACTCATGAACGGACGGTGAACGTAATAACTGGTGGCTCTGAGGTAAGCAGAATCACCCATTCAGCAGCCAAAAGACATGCCAGACAGACCAACTGGATCAAAGGAGAGTCCAGTGAGACAGAGAAGAATACCATCAACCTACCAGCCCAAACCATCAGTTTCTCAACAACAGAGTCAACCAGACTCCTCAACCCACATCATGATGCTCTTGTCATTGCACTTTACATTGCTAATTGTCTTACTAAACGTATACTTATTGATAATGGTAGTTCAGCTAACATTTTATTTTTAAGTGCTCTCAGGGAAATGGGAATAGATGAATCAAAGATTATAAAGAAGACTACAATCCTCATCGGTTTCAGTGGAGAACAAAAGAACACACTAGGAGAGATCGAGCTACCTGTCTATGCCGAAGGAGTCAATCTATGCACAAGATTCCTGGTAGTAGACTCTCTGTCTGCTTACAACGTGATATTGGGTCGACCATGGATACATGAAATGGGGGCAGTCCCTTCAACATACCACCAAGTCCTAAGGTTCCCAACTAAGTGGGGAGTAAAAGAAATTAAAGGCCAACAGAAAGATTCGAGAGCATGTTACCAGACTACCATGAAGGCCAAACCCGCTCAGTTATAGCAATTACAGGAAGACAGATTGACTGACTCCCAGATGAACCAACCAGACATGGAGGAGTTGGACGAAGTCCAGATACATCCGGACTATCCAGATCACAAAGTCCAAATCGGATCACGATTGGACCCTGACATCAGAACTGAACTCATTAACTTTTTATCTGCCCATTATGATTGTTTTGCTTGGTCCCATGCGGACATGAATGGAATTGACCCTGAAATAATTGTCCATAATTTGCAGGTTGATCCAGACTACCCACCAAGGAAACAAAAAAGAAGAAAATTTGCCCCTGAAAGGAACAAAGCCATTAACGAAGAAGTTCAAAAGCTTATTGATAATGGGTTTGTGAGGGAGGTGCATTATCCCGACTGGTTGGCTAACGTAGTCATCATGAAAAAAAAGAATGGCAAATGGCGAGTTTGCATTGACTTCACAGACCTCAACAAGGCGTGTCCAAAAGACTCATTCCCATTGCCGCACATAGACATGCTAGTAGACGCCGCAGCCGGTCATGAACTCCTAAGCTTCATGAACGCATACTCAGGATACAACCAGATCCTGATGCATCCAGACGACCAGGAAAAGACAGCCTTCATGACCAACTTAGGCATATTTTGCTACAAGGTCATGCCATTCGGATTGAAGAACGCAGGAGCAACATATCAGAGACTAGTCAACAAGATGTTTGTCGGCTTGCTGGGGAAGACGATGGAAGTCTACATTGACGACATGCTCGTCAAATCCCTCATTGCAAAGGACCATATCAGCCATTTAAAACAATCTTTTGACATTCTTAGGAAATATAATATGAAACTGAATCCAACTAAATGTTCTTTTGGTGTGACTGCAGGAAAGTTCCTTGGGTACCTAGTAACCCAAAGGGGAATTGAGGCAAACCCAGCACAGATAGAGTCAATCCAAAGGATTCCTTCCCCAAAGTGCGTAAAAGACGTACAGAAACTAACTGGACGCATTGCAGCACTCAGCCGATTCATCTTAAAGTCTTCAGAACGATGTCACCTCTTCTTCAACACACTAAGGAAGTCAAAAACCTTCGAGTGGACAGCTGAATGTGAAGAGGCACTGGGCCAGCTAAAACAGTACCTGACCAGCCCGCCTCTCCTCTCAAAGCCAAAAGACAATGAGACATTATTCATCTATCTAGCAGTATCCGAGACGGCAGTTAGCGCAGTCCTAGTCCGGGAAGAGGAAAGCAAGCAGTCTCCAGTCTACTATGTAAGCAAAGCTTTGCTTAACGCAGAAACCCGATATAGCCAGCTGGAGAAGCTTGCACTAGCACTCATCCACGCAGCAAGGAAGCTACGTCCATACTTCTAGTGCCATCCAATAACGGTCTTGACCACCTTTCCACTCAAAACAATCCTCCACAAACCAGAACCACAAACCAGAACTATCAGGCAGACTGACCAAGTGGGCGGTAGAGCTCAGCGAGTACGACGTAACATACAAGCCACGAACTTCCCTCAAATCTCAGGTATTAGCTGACTTCATTGCAGATTTTACACCTAATATGCATGTGCAGGCAGAAAAAGAACTTTGTTGTCTGACCGAGGGACAGTCAGTCGGAATCTGGAAGTTGCAAGTAGACGGCTCAAGTAACACCAGAGGAAGTGGACTCGGACTCGTCCTGACTTCACCCCAAGGTGACGTAATTGAACAAGCAGTCCGATGCGGGTTCAAAGCTACCAACAATGAAGCTGAATACGAAGCAATGATAGCTGGACTCGGACTAGCCAAAGACATGGGAGTAAAAAAGATCGTGGTCTTCAGTGATTCTCAATTGGTAGTCAACCAAATGCAAGGTAACTATCAGGCCCGAGATAACAAAATGACAGCCTACCTCAACAAGACTAAAGAGTTGCAGTCAATCTTCGACGAGTTCACTATCAACCAAGTACCAAGAGGGGAGAACAGTCATGCAGATGCATTAGCAAACCTTGGATCCTCCATCCAGACAACCGACCCCAAGACAATACCTGTAATATATCTCCAATGGCCAGCTGTCTGGAAAGATGAAGAAGAGCAAGTTAATGACATCTCCAACAACCGAACATGGATGACTCCAATAGTCGAGTACTTGGAACAGGACATTCTCCCCGAAGATAAGAACGAAGCACGTCGGGTCAAGGCTCAGTCAGCCCGCTTCACTATTATATAAGGTAAACTCTATAAACGTTCATTTTCTGGTCCATATTTGAAATGCATTAACCCTGCAGAGGCCAAATACGTACTGGCTGAGTTACATGAAGGAGAGTGCGGCAACCACTCTGGAGGACGAAGCTTGGCGCACCATGCCCTAACACAAGGCTACTACTGGCAAACTATGCGGGCTGATTCCTCTGATTATGCAAGACGATGCGACAAATGCCAACGGTTCGCTCAAATATCCCACCAACCTCCGAAGCGTCTCATCTCAATCACATCCCCTTGGCCATTCATGAAATGGGGGATGGATATAGTAGGCAAGCTTCCAACCGCACCAGGACAGAAAATGTACATGCTTGCAGTGACCGACTACTTCAGCAAGTGGATCGAAGCAGACTCATTCCACCAAGTCCGAGACAAAGAAGTAAAGGGTTTCATTAGGAAGAATGTGATCTGTAGGTACGGAGTACCAAAAGAAATTGTGACAGACAATGGTTCTCAATTCATCAGTTTCGACTTCCAAGACTTCTGCAAATTCTGGAACATCAAGCTCAGCTTCTCGACACCAAGGTATCCCCAAGAAAATGGACAGGCAGAGTCATCCAACAAGACCATCATGAACAACATCAAGAAGCGCCTCGAAAAAGCTAAGGGAAGATGGGCTGATGAGTTGCCGGGAGTCCTGTGGTCCTATCGAACCACAACCAGGACTGCGACAGGGGAGATACCATTCTCATTAGCTTACGGGATGGAGGCAATCATCCCTACTGAGAGCGAAGTTCCGACAGCCAGATATGAGCTAACTACAGACGAAGAAAATTGGGAAAACATGTGCCATGAACTCGACACCATTGACGAAAGAAGGGACAAAGCACTCTTAAGAGTCTCGGCCTATCAACAGAGCATAGCCAGACATTACAACAAGAACATCCGCACTCGGACATTCAAAGTAGGAGATTGGGTTCTACGAAGAGTCTTCCAGAACACTAAGGAAGCTGGAGCAGGTAAGCTCGCCCCGACATGGGAAGGTCCCTACCTCATCACAAAGGTAGTCGGACATGGAGCATACAAGCTACAAGCTACAAACAAAGGAGGGACGCGATATCAACAACAGCTGGAATGCTATCCACTTGAGACTGTATCACTCTTAACTTAACCCAGTCTACTTTCATTTTCTTTCATCAGTAATCTCACAAGATCTTCATTCGAGCAACATACTGACACTTATAATGCAGGAAGTGTCAGAACTAAATTTGGGCTTGATCCCTGCAAAGGGTATGTAGGCAGCTCCACGGAGCGCAGCCCCCTATCACAACCATTTTTTCTTTATATATATACTACGAACAGTTCAATAACTAATCTAAATATAAATTGACTAAGTCACTTTTGATAACTCTACAAAATAGAGTTATTTTACCACTTTTTATGTGCTAATTGTTGCTTAATTCTTGAGTTTTTAATTGATTTATTAAGTTTTTAAGTAATTTTGAATTTATTAGTCTTATTTTGATTTTATATTATTTTGTGTGTTTTTATAGTTATTTTGTTGTAAAATGTTGTAGTTAATTATTTAAATTAATATTGTTAAGTTATGAGTAAAAAGATGCAATTTTGAGCTTAAATGTTTAAGTAAATTAAATTTTAATTAATATTTTCATGGAACTTTTGTTGTGTATTTTATTATTGAAAATATTTAGTTTTAATTTAATTTATGTTGATTTTTGTAGAGGATTTGTTGCAAGTTTTGCTCTTGAAAAAACAAGAAAAATAAGAGAAAAGTAGTATTTTTGGGAGAAAGCTAAGGAAATTGGCATTTATGAAATTAAAAGCTCATTTGGGCCCAAGCCCAACAGCTTCTCCACCAACACCACGTTCAGCCTTCCTCCTTGATGCAGCATCACACCTCCTCATCAATTCAACCTCTCCACCTCCACGTGCAAGCCTCCAAACATCACCATTTCCTTCCTTCAGCAATATCTCATTTGCCTCTTCTCAGCCGTGGGCCAGCCACCAGCATTCGGCCCAATAAGCAGAAGTCCTCCCAGCCATCAACGCCTCTTCCACTAGCAGCCTGCCTCAGCTGCTCCCAACGCCAGGCATAGCAGCCACTTTGCCTAGCACCCCCATGCATGCCATTTTGTATCTTGAGCCCATAAATTGTCCAAAAGCACATTTGTCCCCTATGACAAAAATACTACTTTTTACTCCATTTTCTACACATTTTACCCCAAAACATAATTATTATACCCTATAATTTACCCATATTTACCATATTATAATTAATTAAATTAATTTAATCAATTTAATTAATTTGAATTGATTATTTTAATACCTCATTTGTGGCTATAAATAGGGAGTTTTGAAGACCATTTAGGGTGTCCATTTTGAGGGGAGGTTACCATACCAAAAACTCTACACATTTTAAAACCTCTCAATTCTCTTGATCTTCTTCTTCTTTTTGGTTATTTTCTATGTATTTTTAGAGGAAAAATTTGGGGGTTTCTCCTCCAAATTTTCCTATTTATGTTTGTAATCTTTAGTTTGTATTTGTTATTCTAGTTATGTGTTTCTAATCTTTTTAAGATTATTAAGGTGATGATGAAACAATATGTAACTAGATAGTATTTATTTTGTATGTTGATTTCCCATTTTGTGCAACAAAGTTTATGGAATTTTCTTCTTCAAATATCTTCTTTCATCTTAAATATCATGTATTTGGGATTGTTAGCACATATTTACACTTTGTTCTTCATTGGTGCATAAACATAATATTCTTTGTGTAAGATGTGTCATTAAATTGTACACATCCATGCTTAGAACAAAAATATTATGTTTTGCCTTATAAATAATGTTCATTGATTTATTTGTTATTTCATTAGATTGATTTACACTAAATGCTTTGAAATTATAATTTTGAAAAGTGAAGAAAAATCCTATCTTTTTATAAGAAATTTGTGCTTAAAATTATAAATCTTTTTGGAAAATGATAGTTTAAATTATTTTAACTATCACTAAAACTTGGGAATCAATATACTAATAAATATTATTAAACTTACATTTTGTGGATTCTAGTATCTTAATAATCTTTTCTTTTGACACTTATTTTCAACTCATTATTGCTTTATTTTTATTCTCTTAAATAGCTTTATTTTTTAATCTTTTATTTTATGTTCATAATATTAAAACTCATCAATCTTTGGAGCTAGGTTAGAATTTATTATTTTTGATTTAAAATAGTTTCTCTTTTTCGATTTTAGTCAACTTCTTTGGGTTCGATCTCGTGCTTACACGAACACTATATTCCATATACGATTCGTGCGCTTGCGAGTATAAATATTTAAAACATACCCGTTTTGGGTCCATCAACTTTATACTTAGATTGGGGGAATAAGACACTAATACTCCATAAGTCATTCAGCCAATCAGCATTCGATACAATAACTTAAAAAACACTAACAGAAGCTATAACAAGCCATAATACAACAAAACTACGTCAGTTAGATCAGGATCCAATACTACATAAGAAAAAGTTCATACAACAACTAGAAAAGGCCCGACAAACTCTGTTATCCCACGACAATGAACACGAGTAGAAGAGGAATCAGTCATCCACAACCAGATCATTAGTAGTCATGATGCCAAAAGAAGTGGCTAACTCTTCGGCCCGGGTTATCTCTTCAGCCCTCATCTTCTGCAATTCCTCAAGATCAGCAATGTATTTGGGAACATCCCAGCTATCAGCCTTACCATCCCGAAACTCACTGGCCATTACGCCACGGCATTGGATCTCAGCCTCCAGCCCAATGACCAACATCGATTCTCCAACGAAGCAACCTCGGCTTTCAAATCATCAACTTGACCAAGAGTCACTCTCAGCTTCTCGACATCAGCTTCCTTGGATTCTAGTTGAGCCTTCAAATCAGCTATGAGTTGATCAGACTCCTTCTTGGAATCTTTCAGCCGACTAACTTCACCCCGAAGATCATTTCTCTGACTCCTTACGTCCTTTAGAGTTGCCATTAAGGACTTGATTTTCTTCTTCAGCCAAATGACCCCTTGAAACCCTGACACATAAAAAAGAAAATGTAAGACAACAAGAGAAATCAGCTAGTCGGCACAAACAAAACTAAATGAAATATTCGTACCTGGAACAAATGAGAAACAGTGGTATCAATTGACCCATCCGTACCAACCTGCTCCATTCTGTGATCATCTTCGGGCCACAACAACTTATCAATCTCTCCTAAGTGAGGCCCAATCTCACTATAGGCCGCAGCATTGGAAGGGAACGAAAGGGCAACAGTGTCGCTAAATGGGTCGGAAGAATCATCCTGCACAGCCTTCTTCTTTTTTTTCGTCTGACTCCGCATCAAAACAGGGGGATCAGCCGGAGGCACGACAACCTCTCTATCAGCTTCTGAGCTCCCAACGGACGATTTCTTTGCTTGACGCAAACGTTCCAAGGCATTGGAACCGGTTAGAGGAAGTGTAAAGGGTCGGGACATAGCTACGTCTGCAAACAACCGCTCACTTGTCGTCAATTCAGTCAAAAAATTGGGAGTATATCCCAAGACTTCTAAACTTCTCTTGATAAACACAACACGAGGATTATCAGGACTCTGTAGAAGAGGAATACCTTCAGGGAGTTTTTCAACAGAGCGCCACAAAGAACTCTGACGGAGACTCGATTCAGACAACAAATCACTCCACTCACGCTCCGCCTCAGGAATAGCAAGAATACTCTTAAGTCGACCAGAAGACTCCCTCGAATCCCAAAGGTACTCAACTCGAAGCCTACCTGCAAAATGATAGAAGTATCAGCACACAAAATAAAATAAGAACAACAACAACAAGTATATGCAAGGAAACGGATGAGTAGGCAAGCATAAAAGACTCACATGCAGGAGACCATGAACAAGGTATCCTACTATCAGCAGGTAACCCCAACGAGACGAAAGGGACGAAGAAGTAACGGTCCTTCCACCTCTTATCTCCACTCTTCAAACTAATAATTAAAGGAGGGTCCTTCCCCCTAGTTGTTAACTGGTACCTACCTTTGTCATTAAGGTGTGCCTTCAAGTGTTAAGCTCTCAACAAGTCAGCCACCCCAAGTGTTATCTTGTGCCTTTCACAAAGGACTTCGAGAGACATCAAAATCTGCCATGAATTTGGCATTAGTTGTCCGGGCGAAATCTCGTGGTACTCACACAACTCAACGACTAATCGGGGGATAGGAAACCGAAGCCCTTCTTTGTGGGGAAGTTCATACAGACACACCCAACCAGGTAAGTGCCAGTCAGGCCGCTCCGCCTTAGCAGGAGCATGCAGACTGATGGTATCAGGGATCTCATAATGACGACGAAGATAGGTCAACTCACCTAAACTTATGGAAGACCTAGGATCAGAACTAAGCATACTACCAGAACCCAGCATACCACCATCAATAGGTTCGTTAGAATCTATTCCCCTTCCAGTAACATCACCTAAAGGACGACCCCCCAATTCTACTACTGTAATTCGGTTGCAATCAACCATCTCAGCAGAACTTCGAAAGAGAGAACTAAAATCTTCTTCACTAAACGAACAAGACAGTCGACAGACTGAATCAGCGTGACTATCACACCTACTTGTAGACATAATGAGCTGATCACCTAGAGCAAAACAACAGCTAAGCCTTAAGGAACACAAAAAAGACATGAAGAACATTTAGCTTGATACACAATCAAGAAGCGCTGGACGACTCATCAATCAATCAGTCAGACAGACCAAACATAAAAAACATATGATAAAACGAGGCAAAACAGACTACTATATCAAATTAGATTACAAAGTATTCAGTTAGACAGCAGTCAGCCTATAAGTCTCTACTAATCAGTCAGACATACCACTCGGCTCAAGGAACAGAAACACATGAATTAGACATACGCCTAAACAACAGAAATTCATATGCCACCATTGCAATCAGATCAAACGCAAACAGAAAATCTACAGGATCATACAAAAATAACAGTTGAATAAACTAACCTAGCACGAAGAACATGAAGAACACGAAGAACACAAAGAACATGCATAAGGACATTGAAAGGAAAACAAATGAGAGAAAACTTACCTCTTGAGAAGCTCTTTTACTCCACACCTTGCACATCCTCTCCAAGCCTTCCTCAAATGAATGCAATGGTAAAAACAAACCACCCTTATATAGGCACACAAATCCACCAGATTAGTGCCAAGTGTCAACCATCAGGTGGCCCTACCAAAAAGGATTTAACTTCCTAAAAGTCTCAGAGACAAATGAAAATTCACATTGAGCGCACTAGGCCCACTCGGCCATCTCCCCCGGACACACTACCTCCTCGGCAGACCACTCGGCCCAAACACACGAGTCACTCGGCCACCCCGGCGAAGCACTCGGCCACCCTGGAGGAGCACTCGGCCACCCCGGTGAAGCACTCAGAGGAGCACTCGGCCATGCCAACGAAACACTCGGCCTTCCCGGAGGAACACTCGGCTCGTGCAGCCCATTCAGTCGGCCAACATGTGACCCACTCGGCCATGCCTCAGGGCCACCCCGTGGACCACTCGGCCAGAAGGCCGTTCGGCCCAAGCATCCAGTCGGCCAACCAGGCCCGCGCGCATCCGCAATCCACTCGGACAGCCGGATGCATATGTGCTCATTACTCGGCCGGAAGCGTAGGTGCGCATCACTCGGCCGCAAGTAAGCAGCCAGTCGGCCCAAACAGCCGATCGGCCAACCAGGCCCGCGCGCATCCGCAGGTCACTCGGACAGCCGGATGCGTAGGTGCCCATCACTCGGCCGGATGCATAGGAACACATCACTCGGCCACAAGTAAGAAGCCAGTCGGCCCAAACAGCCGATCGGCCAACCAGGCCCGCGCGCATCCGCAGGCCCGCGCGCATCAGCGAGACCCCCGTGAATAATTTCTGAAAAAGGTAAATTGAGTCAATGCATATTCTAACAATTTTCTCTAACTATTGGGAAAATGGATAAATTCTGATGGAATTAATTTCTTTTTTACTCTTTAATAAAAGAATGAATTCTATACCAAAGAGTGAGGGACAAACTGTAGTGGACAAAATTCGTATACTTGAAAAATAATAGTCCAACAAGCAGTCAGTCAGCCCAATAAGCTATCTAACTAGCCAAGAAGGCCCAAAGCCCATGTAAAATAGGCTCGCATATACAAAGTACCATCCAATTACCCAAAACCATACCCGGACCCGAATTCGGATATACTCAGTCAGCCAGGGACCTTGAAACAGTCAAGACTCCCATCACGTTCACCAAGAATCTTGGAATAAAACCACTTGGAGCGAGTCAAACGAATGAGAAAGACGGAGGAGGACGGAACGAGAAGGAGGACAATAAATAAGACCATCAGAGATTGAGAAAAGGCATCAAATAATCACTGAACTTTCTTTACTCTCTAATTGAAACGAAGGCTACTCTATTTCTGAGCAATCCGGTCAAGCAAGACTAATTAGCCAGTCTGATTGGACCTGACCTAGTCGCTTGACTCCTCCGTCATCGCCACCGTCACTCTGACCATTTTACGACTCCTCCATCCATCATCATTTCGACTATTTATATCTTAATTTTATTACTTTCTATTAGCTCTCGTTACAACCCGACTGACTTGAGCGTCGGAGTCCCTTTGGCTGACACCCCACCGGTGCTCCCAATTGAACTCTCGTCTCTCTTCTTTTTGTTATTGACAGGTTGCTGGTGCCCCTCTAATCAATTGTAGGAAATCACCTCTACAACCCTGTGTTTTGACAAATTATTTTTTGGACCATGTGTTTTGTAAAATGGTTCAAATAGGCCCATAAACTTGATTTTGATGAATAAAAAATTTGAATATAACAACATAGTTCTTAGGCATAATGACTGTATTTTTGTTCTGGGTTGTTAATTTGATGAATTATTTGTGATTTTAGTTCAAAAAACTTTGATCAAAATCGGGTTTAGGAGTCTATTTGAACTATTTTAGAAAATACAGGGTCCAAACAGGTAATGAGCCAAAACACAGGATCTAAAAAATCATAAACCCTATATATATATTTATAGAAGATTGAGATGGTTCATTATCAGCGGAATAGAAACATATAAATATAGGAAATATACACTTTTATCAAGTGTTAGGAGTAATTTTTATTCACAAAAAAAATCCTAAAGTATAGAATTCAAATATTTTTAAATGAAAACATATTTTACAACTACATAATTTCATTATAAGCATATATTTTCTAATAATTTTCGTTTTCTCTAAGTTAACTTTTTTTTAGAAATTACAATTTTTGTAACAATAATAAGCTCATTTGACATTTGCTTTCTTTGGGTTTTTTTTTAAATATATTGTTTTTCATATAAAAAAAATAAAAAAGAAATTAGATCAATTCCAAAAATCTAGTGTTTCTTATTTTATTTTCTCCCTCATAGGATCATTCTTTTTTTATTCTTCTCTCATGACCAATAATGGCAAAATAATCGTTCAACTATGGTCAATACATGAGCATGCTCCTCTTGTCCACACAAACCTAACCCTTCGAGTCTCATGGGTTGAAACTTTGTTGTGAACGAATGTAGTGCTTTTGAAATTTGGAAGAGCTTCTTCATCTACTCATTAGTGACGACGACCTCTTTATCTAAGATAAGCACACAAATAATTTCTTAGTACCTTTTTTCATTAGATTACGAACTATTCTTAGATTGACTTTGAAAATGCATTGTCAAAGAGAAAGTAACAGACTCGTATCGTTGTCAAATTGTGATTCAACAGAAGACTTAGAATTGTCTTCGATTTTAAACTTCACTAGCGTGGAAATTATTTGTTGAAACAATAGATTTGAGGTTAATCTTGGTACATGTAAGCTTCTCAAGATAGATTTGATGCCCTGGATTCTAGGTATAATTTGAGAATAAGCAACAAAAGAAACAATAAGTTAGTATATAAAAAGAAAAAAAATGAACAATAAATACAAATTAAAATAGTCCTCGAAAACAACGCCAAAAATTTTATGTGTCATTTGCCGAATCAAATTTAACAAGTATTCATTTAAGATCTACCAACTACTTCAATATAGCGGTATAGCAAGAGTTGAATCCACAAGGACTATCAATATCACTTTGTTACTCAATTTTACAAATGAGGATTTTTATGATGCAATAAATTAAAAAGAAATAAAATCAATAACAAAAAAAAAAACAAAAACAATGGATGAAAAATATGATTATTATTAAAACAATTAAGAGATCATTCGCCACCACTAAACAATCATTTAAGCAATTAATAACATCATTGAATCATATTCTCTACCAAATTACCAACTGTAAATAACACGAAATTGTCATTGCCCCAATCTTTCAATATAATTAATTAAAGCAAACACTCTTAATTAATTCTATTCACTGAACAACCTAAAGGCAAACATCAATGATTTGATTTAATGAAAGCATTATAAGTTCAATAAAGATAAGTTGATCTAAGCAATAAATCCATAAACATGCAATTCATTTAACTTAGGTCATATTCATCATCATAATTAAAACCAACTTTAATATTAATCTCAATTACAATTTATCACTTGAAAACTAGAATTTTAAATGATTAGGTGAAGAGAATATCTAGGATGATAGTAGATTGAAGCAAAATACTATTTAGGAGCTCTCTAAACAAGATCAAAATAATAATCATAGAATTAAGCATAGATGAACATGAACAGTTTAAAAATTGAGAATAAGAAAACAGTGAATATTATTAAAGACTCAAAATTATGTAGGGGTTTGAAATTGTCCTTAACTTAGAAAAAATCTACTCCATAGCAACTAAGAACAATAAAACAAAAAGCATATACAAATCACAGATTAAGTTTAGAAGAAAGAAAAGCTTAGGTGATCAATCGTTGTGATTCAATCTTCTTTTCTCTTCTTGTAATCTTCTCAATTCTCTGCTCAATAGCCTTTAAAAAGTGTATTTTTCTGTCCCCAAATTGAATTGAGAGCCATTGTCCATCACGATCTCTTTTGGTACTCCATACCTGTAGATTACATTCTTCCAAATGTAGCCATTTACTTCTTTGTCACTGACATGGTGGAATGAGTCTGCTTCGATCCAGTTGCTGAAGTAGTTAGTTTTTGCAAGCATGTACACCTTCTGTCCTGGTGCGGTTGGAAGCTTGCCTACTATGTCCATCCCCCATTTCATGAATGGCCAAGGGGACGTCATTGAGATGAGACGCTCTGGAGGTTGGTGAGACATTTGAGCGAACCGTTGCATTTGTCGCATCGTCTTGCATAGTCAGAGGAGTCGACTCGCATAGTTGGCCAGTAGTAGCCTTGTGTTAGAGCACGATGCGCCAAGCTTCGTCCTCTAGAGTGGTTGCCGCACTCTCCTTCATCCAACTCATCCAGTACGTATTTGGCCTCTACAGGGTTAATGCATCTCAAATATGGACCAAAAAAGGAACGTTTATAGAGTTTACCTCGTATAATAGTGAAGCAGGCTGATTGAGCCTTGACCCAACATGATTCATTCTTATCTTCAGGAAATGTGTCATGCTCTAGGCACTCGACTATTGGAGTCATCCATGTTCGGGTGTTGGAGATGTCACTAACTTGCTCTTCTTCACCTTTCCAGACAGCTGGCCATTGGAGATATACTATAGGTATCGTCTTGAGGTCGGTTGTCTGGATGGAAAATCCAAGGTTTGCTAATGCATCTGGATGAATGTTCTCCCCTCATGGTACTTGGTTGATAGTGAACTCGTCGAAGCCTGACTGCAACTCTTTGGTCTTGTTGATGTAGGCTGTCATCTTGTTATCCCGAGCTTGATAGTTACCTTGCATTTGGTTGACTACCAACTGGGAGTCACTGAAGGCCACGATCCTTTTGACTCCCATGTCTTTAGCTAGTCCGAGTCCGGCTATCATTGCTTCGTATTCGGCTTCATTGTTGGTAGCTTTGAACCCGTATTAGACTACTTGTTCGATTACGTCACCTTGGGGTGAAGTCAGGACGAATCTGAGTCCACTTCCTCTAGTGTTACTTGAGCCGTCTACTTGCAACTTCCAGATTTCGGCTGACTATCCCTCGGTCAAACAGCAAAGTTCTTTTTCTTCCTGCACATGCATGTTAGGTGTAAAATCTGCAATGAAGTCAGCTAATACCTGAGATTTGAGGGAAGTCTGTGGCTTGAATGTTACGTCGTACTCGCTGAGTTCTACCACCCACTTGGTAAGTCTTTCTGATAGTTCCGGTTTATGGAGGATTATTTTGAGTGGGAAGGTGGTCAGGACCGCTATTGGATGGCACTGGAAGTATGGGTGTAGCTTCCTTGCTGCATGGATGAGTGCTAGTGCAAGCTTATCCAGCTGGCTATATTGGGTATTTGCATCAAGCAATGCTTTGCTTACATAGTAGACTGGAGATTGCTTGCCTTCCTCTTCTCGGACTAGGACCGCGCTAACTATCGTCTCAGATACTGCTAGGTAGACGAATAATGTCTCATTATCTATTGGCTTTGAGAGGAGAGGCAGGCTGGTCAGGTACTGTTTTATTTGGGTTAGTGCCTCTTCACATTCAACTGTCCACTCAAAGATTTTTTATTTCCTTAATGTGATAAATAAGAGGTGACATCGTTCTGATGACTTTGAAATGAATCGGCTGAGTGCTGCGATGCGTCCAGTTAACTTTTGTACGTCTTTTATGCACGTTGGGGAAGGAATCCTTTGGATTGACTCTATCTGTGATGGGTTAGCCTCGATTCCCCTTTGAGTTACTAGGTATCCAAGGAATTTTCCTGCAGTCACACCAAAAGAGCATTTAGTTGGATTCAGTTTCATGTTATATTTCCTAAGAATGTCAAAAGATTGTTTTAAATGACTGATATGGTCCTCTGCAATGAGGGATTTGACGAGCATGTCATCAATGTAGACTTCCATTGTCTTCTCCAGCAAGTCGACAAACACCTTGTTGACTAATCTCTGGTAAGCCGCTCCTGCGTTCTTCAGTCTGAATGGCATGACCCTGTAGCAGAATATGCCCAAGTTGGTCATGAAGGTTGTCTTTTCCTGGTCGTCTGGATGCATCTAGTTGTATCCTGAGTATGCATACATGAAGCTTAGGAGTTCATGACTGGTTGTGGCGTCTACCAACATGTCTATGTGTGGTAATGGGAATGAGTCGTTTGGACACGCCTTGTTGAGGTATGTGAAGTCGATGCAGACTCGCCATTTTCCATTCTTCTTCTTCACAATGACTACGTTGGCCAACTAGTCGGGATAATGCACCTCCCACACGAACCCATTATTAATGAGCTTTTGAACTTCTTCGTTAATGGCTTTGTTCCTTTCAGGGGCTAATTTTCTTATTTTTTGCTTCCTTGGTGGGTAGTCTGGATCAACCTGCAATTTATGGACAATAACTTCAGGGTCAATTCCAGTCATGTTCGCATGGGACCAAGTAAAACAATCATAATGGGCAGATATAATATCAATGAGTTTAGTTCTGATGTCAGGGTCCAATCATGATCCGATTTGGACTTTGTGGTCTGGGAAGTCTAGATGTATCTAAACTTCGTCCAACTCCTCCACGTCTGGTTGGTCCATCTGGGAGTCAATCAATCAGTCTTGCTATAATTGCTATAACTGAGTGAGTTTGGCCTTCATGGTAGTCTGGTAACATGCTCTTGAGTCTTTCTGCTGGCCTTTGATTTCTTTTACTCCCCATTTAGTTGGGAACCTTAGAACTTGGTGGTATGTTGAAGGGACAGCCTCCATTTCATGTATCCATGATCGACCGAGTATCATGTTGTAAGCAGACGGAGAGTCTACTACCAGGAATCTTGTGCACATATTGACTCCTTCAGCATAGACAGGTAGCTCGATCTATCCTAGTGTGTTATTTTGCTCTCCACTGAAACCAATGAGGATTGTAGTCTTCTTTATGATCTTTGATTCATATATCCCTATTTCCCTGAGAGCACTTAAAAACAAAATGTTAGCTGAACAGCCATTGTCAATAAGTATATGTTTAGTAAGACAGTTAGCAATTTAAAGTGAAATAACAAGAGCATCGTGATGCAGGTTGAGGAGTCTGGTTGACTCAGTTATTGAGAAACTGATGGTTTGAGCTGGTAGGTTAATGGTATTCTTCTCTGTCCCGCTGGACTCTCCTTTGATCCAGTTGGTCCGCTTGGCATGTCTTTTGGTTGCTAAATGGGTGACTCCGATTACCTCAGAGTCACCAGTTATTACGTTTACTGTCAGTTCATGAGTAGGTGGCTTTGGTGGGGTTACTTCTCTTCAGACGATTGACTTGTCTGCCTCTTGCTGTAATGTTTGTTTGCCTTTGTCTGTGAGCAAGTTAGTTAGGTGACCACGTCATAATAGGTTGGATACTTCGAGTATTAAGGCAATGAATTCATCTGTTCAGTGACCGTGGTCATTGTGGAATTCACACCATTTTTTTTTCTTGCTGGTTAGATGGAGTCCTCATCATTTCCGGCCATTTCACTTTGTCTCCAAGTCCTTTCAGTACGCCAGCGACTTTGGCTGGTGAGATTGAAAAATTGTATTCTGGTATCTTTGGTCCATCTCGGAGACGTGTTTCGGACGACCAATTGTACTCCCTCCTTCTGTTCTCTAATCTACTAGGATACGAGTATGGCTCGGATCGTCTGTCACTCTACCGTTTGTCTACCCTTGAGTCTCTTCAAGTGTCTTTCCTTGGAGAAGAGTGATAATAGTTAGCTTCATCCTCCTCCCATTTGATCTGTGCCCAGGCCTTGGCGAGAACTTTCCATCGTCTTGCAAGGATACTTGGTAAGTTCTTTGTATAAGTCTGAGTCATAGCAGAGTCCTTTGCGGAAGGCTGAGATGGCTGTGTCCTGATTACAATGGGTTATAAACACCTTTTATTTGTTGAAGCGGTCTACGTAATCTCGTAAGGGCTCACTCCGTCGTTGAATTATGATGTAAAGGTCTTCTGCAAACTTTTCAAGTTTCCTGCTACTAGCAAACTACTCAACAAAAGTGTCAGTTAATTGTGTAAAAGTAAAAATAGAATTATTAGGTAAATTAGTATACCACTGGAGGGCTGGTCCAATTAGACTAGAACCAAACCCCTTACACATGCATGCTTCCTTCATGTCGCGTGGGATGACAATGTTGAACAATATCTTCCTGTATTGAGCGATATGATCATCGAGATCAGACGTTCCATCAAACATCTTCATGTGGGGAAAGCTGAACTTTTTCGGCATTTCGACCATGGCTATATCATCGATGAATGGTGAGTTAGCGTAGCAGCTTGTTGCACTCTTTTTAATAGGGGCTGGCATTCCAGGAATCCGCTAGATGAGTGCTTCCATCTCGGCCAATTTATGAGCTAGCCCAGGATCTTGGATTGGAAGTGAGCTAATATTGTGTAGTGGGTTGGCTCGCTCATGGCTGGGTGATTCAATCCGATTGTCTGCTACTCAAGCATATTCTGACCAACTCCAATGATGGTCTAGCTAGCTCCAACAGTAAGCTGACTGACACCTGGAACCTGTTGCTGTCCGGGTCCAGTGGTTGGCTGACTAGCTCCTGGAATCTGCTGTTGTCTAGCTGTCGAGGCTGACTGGCTAACTCTTGGAATCTGCTATGGTCCGAGCGCAGATGAATGTCCATGTTCAGTCATGGTTACCTGTTCACCTGAATTGACAATAGAATTTTGCATGTTAGACATGGTGGGTGGAGTTTGATAATTCCTTACCGAGGGTGATGGAACTATCTGACTCGTTCCATCATTGTTAGAGATAGGGGTGAGGTCACCCAAAGGTTGCATAGGGCTAATTGGGCCTCAGAAGGGATGGCTGAACCTCGGTGGCTTGAGAAGACATGGCCTCCATTCGCACGAGCAGTCTCAGCATCGAGCCTCCTCATTTTCTCGCGTTCTTCATTCATCTTGGCAGTAAGAGCAATGAGTTGGGTAGACAGATCGGGCGTCTCAGTCATGTCTGACATGGCTTTCAAGTGAACTCCTTTATTTCTTTGTCGATCATCTGATTGCTAGGGTCCCACGATGGGTGCCAAATTGTAGATGTGATTTCCTACAATTGATTAGACGGGCATTAAAAACCTGTCAAGAACAAAGAAAGAGAGAGAGACGAGAGTTCAATTGGGAGCACCGGTGGGGTGTCAGCCAAAGGGACTCTGACGCTCAAGTTAGTCGGGTTGTAACAAAAGATAATTGAAAGTAATAAAACTATTATGTATATAATGAAAAAGTGATGGATGGATGAGTAATGGTGGCGACGACGAGATTGAACGGCTGGGTTAAGTCCGGTCAGATTAGACTGACTGACTCGACTTGCTTGACTGGATCGCTTAGAAAGAGAGTAGCCTTCGTTTTCGTAATAGAGTAAAAGAGAGTCCAATGATTATCAGATGATCCCTTCTTAACCCCTGAGGTTCTTATTTATAGTCGTTCTCTTCTTTCCATTCTCCCTTCATCTATCTCGCCCGTCTGACCCGTTGTTAGTGGTTCCCTCAAATTTTCATGGGAAGAGGGGCGTGTATTTTGACTGCTTCAATGTCCCTGACTGGCTGAATGCACTTGGACTCGGGCCTGGGTACCAACTAGCTCGTTTGGATGGCTGAGCCCACTTACATTGGTTTGGGGCTGTAACGCCCCAACTCCAGGGACTGTTACTGTGTGCCTTGTAAACAGTGCTAAACTCGCTAATCGATTCATTTGGCCAAAATCGTGTAACTAAGTATGATTAGCGGTTTAGGGAATAATTTTTTTGGTTAAGATGTAACATTTCACTAGAACGTCTAATATATATACATTGGGATCCCAAAAATATAATTTCAGAGTCTATTACAGAAAAATATTTACAACAGGCCGTTCTATGCGGAAAAACAGGGTTTAACCCTAGTTCCACTTTAAACCTCGGCCGTGGCGGGCGAGCAGCTGCATATGTACACGTCATCACCTAAGCTCTCCAACTCAAGGATGACCCAGCTTCCTTTTACCTTTTCCTGCACCACAAAGCACCCGTGAGCCGAAGCCCAGCAATAAAACATAATATAACATGATGTAATATCAACAATGATCATAATAATCATCTTGGACTCTCAGTCCCAAAGTAAGTAGGTGACAGTGGCAAAAGTCACAAAAGTGGGTACAGCTCCTCCTTGCCATGTGACGATAGGGTCACCAGGGTTTAACTGATATGAGAACCTTTCATAAGTTTGAACAGGATAGGTGTATCGTGAATAGTCGCCAACATAACCTTTTCCCCATGACCATAGAGCCATAACCTTGGAACAACACCCTTTAGCCATGTGATGATAGGATCACCAGGCTTAATAAATAAGTGAGTGTCTCACTAGCTTCAACAGGATAGGTGCATGGTGATTAGTCACCAACATAACCTTCCTCCCGACTCTAGAGTCGTAACTATGGAACAGCGTTCCCCAGCCATGTGACAGACAGTCACCGGGGCCATATGCCCTGGCTCTGAATAACTAGTCTCAAACTAGACAAGCGCTTATAAGTTTCGTCGACCTTTTGGTCGGTCCAGCGTTAATACCCCATATGAGTCATTCTTGCTGATATCGATTAGATCTAATCTCCCGACTCTAGAGTCGTAACTATGGACAGCGTCCCCTAGCCATGTGACAAACAGTCACCGGGGCCATATGCCCTAGCTATAAACATCTAGTCTTAGACCAGGCAAGCGCTTATAAATTCTTCGACTTTAGGGTCGATCCAGCATTAATGCCATAGAGTCATTCAATGCATGTTCATCGACTTTAGGGTCGGTCCCTGACTAGTCAGTGCCATACACAGGTAAGCCATGCCACCAAACATATATCACATATTCAATATCCATAAACAAGGTATTCAGCATGCTTACTAAACAGGTACTAGTACAATTAGGACTATGCACAACACAGAGGCTCAAGCTCCGAACGATATCATACCCAGTATACAAAGCATGTCCTAATCACATGTTTCTCGTGCATCACATGCATCATACTTAACAATCCAACATGCATCAATAGCAGCCATGCATGTCACGTTTAATAATCAACCAACATGCATCAAGAGTAACCATGCATGTCACATATACACAGGGTGCAGTTTTCTTACCTCAGATTCGAGCTAGAATGATTTAAAGAACGACCCTTGAGAACGATCAACTTTTAGTCCTTTAGCGGTCACCTAGTCATAACCAAATATAGGATACCATCAATAAAAATGATCAACATAAGTTCCCAAACCAATATCTAGCCTCCGGGATATCAATCCCCACTTAACCGGGTACTAGGTTCAACCCCGAGGCCTAAGGCTTGAATCCCCAAGCTAAAAACACCATTTTGGCCAAAAAGGTCACTAAGGGCCGCGGCCCACCCTAGCTGCGCCGCGGCGCGCCCCCTAGACAGAGACAACCCTCTCTGCCAGACGCCATGAGTCGCAGCGCACCATAGCCATGCCGCGGCTCATTACCCAGTTCAGCCAAAAACTCAGCACGCACCAGCTCGACTTCCCCTGCGTTTTCCCTTGGAACCAGCCCTTCAAACCTGTCCCAAACCTCAATCTAACACCCAATTCAACCACTAAACATCATCTACAACTCACCCACATCAAAACCCAAAGTAAACATCAATCAAACTTCCATTAATTCCAACTAACTCCCAAGAAATCACAAGCTGAAACTTAAGTCAAAAACAGAGTATAACCATAAAGTTCATGGCTGGAACTTACCTCAAACTCGATTTTGAATCCCCTTTAATGGCTGAAACAAGTTCCCTAGCTTCCACCTTTGATCTCCTAGCTTAACTCCTCAATTTAGGCTCTCAAAATTCAAAGAAAAAATGAAGGGAAAAGCTTGTACGGGAGAGAAAGGAAGGGATGAGGATGGGGCTCTGTTTTTTTCTGTTTTCCACAGCCTTCTAAAACTCAAAGGCTGATATAAATCCTTAAGATCAAAAGACCATAATGCCCCTAAGCCAAATAAATCCCTCTAAAGGCTTCCGAGGGTAAAACCGTCATTTCCCGCATATCTCGTTAATTATAATTAACGCTCTCCAATTCCCGCTATTCCCAATATTCTCAAATACCAATAAATCATATCTCATTACCCTTTAATTCCCGGTAATGTTCTAATCATCAAAGTGACCCCGAGACTCACCCCGAGCCCCGAACTTAAGCCCGTTATGACTAGACCGAACACTTACATCTCATGATCGTCTCATGCCGAATAGCTCGAACCAATCCATCTTATAATGTGGCTATATTAATTAATCACAACCATGCACCCAAAATACACATTTACGCCCACAGCGGCCAAATTACCAAAATACCCTTATAATCATAAATACACCCGTATGCATGCATTTACCATCATATAATAATATAATTAACATAAACATGCATATAATCATTAAATAGCATCGTAACTCAATCATGGCCCTCTCGGCCTCCTAATTAAGGTCCTAACCCTTATTAGGAAATTCGAGGCATTACAGGGGCCTTACTTGGCCTGGCTAGCTAGTCTGGCTGACTAGTTGGGCTTTAATTGTAGAAAAATGTTGTCCACTACAAAAATTAACTCTAATCTTTATAAATTCATATTTTTTAAATTAAAATTTTATCTCGTAATTTTCAATTAATTAAAGGGTAGGTACTCGTTTGGTACCCTATATTTTGACCAAGTAGAACTTTGATACTCTCTATTATGAATAATTATCATCATGTACCCTGTAATTGTAAAATCAATCAAAAACGACACCCTCTGCTTGAATTTGAACATAATTTTTTTCATAATACCTTAATTACCCTCATCTATAAATCATTAACAAATTAGAATATAGGTAATATGCACATTTGGTACCCTATGTGTTTACCAAGTACATTTTGGTACCCTCTATTATAAATAATTATTATCTGGTACCCTGTAATTGTAAAATCAGTAAAAAAAATGGCACCATAGTCACGAATTTACTCAACATTGTTTTTATAATACCCAAATTACTCTCAATACAATTTTTTTTTTCTTATTCATACTTTCAAACAATGAATGAAATCATATATATAATTCAAATCAACAAATTAAAATGCATAATATCTATATTCCAATTTTAAATACAAAACATAACATGAAATATCAAACTTGAAAGTACCCAAAAATATATATGGCTAAACTTGTACCAAACTTGACCTTTTGGACTCCATGACTTTTAAAAGGTGTTCTTGATTTTTCGTATGGTTTGAAACAATATTTCTTTTTGTCCATTTTTCGTACCATTTCTTACTGATTTTACAATTAAAAGGTACCAGAAAATAATTATTCAAAATAGAGGGTACTAAGGTTATACTCAGTTAAAACATAGAGTGCTAAATATGCATATTCACATTTAAAGAAAAAAAAAAGTAGTCCAGGTTAAGCAATGAAAAATTTGTCATTTTAAAAAAATTATTAATCAAATTTGTGTCTAGAGAACTATTTTTTATTGATTTTATAAATACATGGTACGAGATTATAATTATTCGTAATAGATGGTACCAAGGACTTGGCCAAAATACAAAGTAGCAAATGTGCATATTCTCTTAAATAAATTTTTTAAACTCCCATTTTGATGAAAAAACTTTCTTTTCTTTTTTCCCCTTTTGGGCAAACACATATTATTCTCAATCTCGGTCAAACACAATGATTGAAATTGGGTTGACTATTAATATTTCCTTTTTCATTAATGGAATGCAACTTTGGTTAGAAACCCTAGCATTTTGTAACGAAGAAACACATTAAATAATTTGTCCAAAAACGTTTAAAAACTCGAGCACACCAGGCCACTAAATAAAATTCATTGCCAAAATTGGAAGGATATAGTACTTGGCAAATGATCTTGCTGAGATATTCAACTAGGCAAGATCAGACTCAGAAACAGATTATTAGCCTTCCATTCCATGGTCTTCTATAATGATTATAGTTACAAAATGGGAGCTTAAGTAAAGTTGTTCTTTAAAAAATATAATAATTAAAAAAAAAATGGATCGACTGATCATTGACAGGGTCAGGCCTAAGTGGTTGGGTCCTATGCAAAATTTGTTATTTTAGAAAATTTATATATAAAATAATATTTTTCAAATATTTGGAGGTATTTGTACATGTAAAAAAGAGTATTTTTCAAAAAAATTAGGTCCCATTATATGGAGCCCTAACTATAGGCCTGGCCCGTTTGTGCTCGAGTCTAATCATTGACTCGGTAGCAGCGAACGAGAACCAGTCATGGGTATTAAGCTTACGATTTAAAAAAATAATATTTTTTAAAATTATTAAGACTAATCTAATGAAGTTCTAAATGCATATTACCTTAATTAATTGATCATGTAACTTATTAATAAAAAAACAATAAAAACTCCAAATCTATCGGGCACAACCAAGTACACATTGTCAACAAGCTGTGAGACAGAGAAGTAATTAACTAGCTAATACCCTTTTATATTTATAAAATTTAATAAATACAAATTGAATCAACAACAACAACCAAGAGACATATTATATTTTAATTTATTCAAACAATTCTCCCAAAATTAATTAAATGAAAAAGAAAAACCCCTGCAGGCTTTGGAGTCAATTAGCCAAGGTATATAGTTGCTTGCACGATCTTAATTAATAGTTTTGTCCTTAAAATGGAAAGCACGTTGTAACTATATATCAAAACCACATAACAACAATCCATTAACCTCTAAATATTTACATTTCCAACTGTCACCCAATTACGTACCCATCACAAAACCAAGAACCAAAATTGATAATATATATAAAGACTAACAATAGAGCCTTACTATAATATAATAATTTCTTTAATATTATAGTCGTGTAATTCTATATAGAACAAAAAAACTACAGAAAAGTATACGCTGTGAGAAAGGTCAATTTGTAGATTTTTTTTTATTTAGAGTGGTGTTATTTGATATTTTAAAATATCTAACACTATTTGAGGTGGTGGTACTTTATGACTGGTTAATTATATCTATAATTTTTATTAAAATAAAATGTGTGAATTTGATATTGAATTGTATCAATAAAAGAATGTCAATTCGTTATGGTGTTGAGTACTAATAGTGCCCCTTAAAGCATCAACAATGAATGTACTCTCCAAAATTGTAATATTTTTATATTATTTTTCATCCATCTAAAGAAATAATAATTTTATAAAAATAAAAAATAAGAAGCAACGTGCCAAAATTTGGTAATCTTTTTTTTCTATTTTTTGAGGCCCCACTTTTTGATATGGGATTACATTTGGCTATAGCAACACTCCTAGCGTCAAGATTGGAGATGCTCTTAGCAAAGTACCCTATGATGAGATTAAAGTCGTAATTAAAATTGGGTGTATTAATTATTGTAGAATTTTGGGGCCGGCCAGCAAATTATATTAAGATGGCTTTACTGTATAACACGAGATGACTAAACGCGTTCAATTATAGCATTTTTATTTCCAAATGGTGACAAAAACAAAATCAACAAAATAAAAACAAAGCTAAAAGCATGGAAGGCCTCAAATTTGACTAGTTTTGTGGAAGTGAAGATTGATACAAAAAATAAGGAATAACAAATAAGTAGCAAATAATATGAAGCTCTGGAAAAGAGCAGTGGGGGTTCTGAAAGACAAGAGGAGCATCTACGTGGCCGGCGTAACTCGCCGGACATCTTACCGGAACCCCCACCTGGAGGCCATCATCATCAAGGCCACGAGTCATGACGACTCCTTCGTTGACTACAAGAACTTCCAGAGAGTCTACCAGTGGGCACGAACCTCTCCTCTCTACACCAAGCCCTTGATATGGTCCCTCTCCAATCGCATGGACAAGACCCGAACGTGGGTCGTTGCGCTCAAGGGCTTGATGTTGATCCACGGCGTCATCTGCTGTAAAATCCCGGCCCTCCAGCGGATCGGACGGCTACCGTTCGATCTCTCAAGCTTCACCGACGGGCACACCAAGCCGAGCAAGTCTTGGGGTTTTAATGCCTTCGTACGTGCTTATTTTGCGTATTTGGACCAGAGATCGTTCCTGGTTTTTTCGGAGACGAATAGGGCGAATACGACGTCGTCTTCGAAGACGATAAGTAGTCTGGCGGAGGAGCTGCGGCGGTTGGTGACGTGGCAGGCCTTGATGGATCTTCTTCTCCAGGTGAGGCCCCAAGCGGAGAATATGAGGAGAGTTGGGTTGGTTTTCGAGGCCATGATATGTGTTGTCACGGAGGTTTTCGAGGTGCATGAGAAGATACGTAAATCGATTAGCCAAGCGGTTGCTAGGGCTTATGATCACAGCGCGCCACCGCCTGGGACGGTTGAGGTCGGTTTGGCCCGCGGGATTCTGAGAAAAGCGACGGTTCAAGGGGACGAGCTGTGCTTGTTCTTTGAGCTTTGTAGGGAAATGGGTGTGCTAAACGCGTCGTTTTGTCCCAAGGTGGAGCGGATTCCGGCGGAGGAAGACTTTCGAGAGCTTATGAGGATCGTAGATGGGGTTTGTAATACAAAGGAGGAGTTGAGTTTGGATCATCGAGATCATCGTGATCATGATCATGATCAAAGTCAAGATCGTGGCACCATTGTAATTGTTGATCATCGTGATCAAGATGAGAGGTCTTCGAAGACTATAATTACAGAGAAATGGGAGATTTTTGATGAAGATCATCATCATCATCATCGTCCAGATTATAATCACAGTAAGAGATCAACGGTGACTGATCATTATGATTCAAATCGTCAACTGATTGTGCTTTCTCATCCTCCTCCAACACTTGCTCTTCCAGACTTGATTACTTTCTAGTTTGTAATAATTCTTTAAATATTATTGACTTGAAAAGTAATTAATTATGGCTTAAATATTAATTTGCATTATTTCTAGCTATACATATAGTACTCCATATAATATTTGAAAGCAGAAAATAAGAGGGTATTTGACACCTTAATTAAAAAACTGTTTTTTGTTTTTAAAAGTTAAAAACTGTTTTTTAAAAACAAATTAGGTGTTTGACATTGTTTTCAGAAAATAATTTTTAAAAACAATGTTACAAAAAACAGAAAATTTTGAGAACAACAAAAAGTTGTTTTCTATTATTCTCAAATTTTCTTTCCTAACTTTCTCATTTATTATTTTTCATCATTTTTTATTTCAAATTATTTTATCTCATTATTTATTACAAGCTTTTAAAATATTTTTCTTTTTGTAAATATATTTGTTAATTTTTTATTTAAGATTTTAAAAAAATAAAACTAAAAAAATTGGTTTTATAAAACATTAACCAAACACCTCTTGTTTTTTAAAAACTACAAAAACAGTTTTCTATTCTCATTTCTGAGAACAAAATTTTGAAAACAAAAAACAGAAAACAATACCAAACAAGCCTTGCTTTCGAAATTTTGAATTTTTGTTTTTATTTTATTTAATATTCATAAATAAACATAAAATTATTAACACTAATTCTTATAAGATTCATATATAGTACTATAAGCATAATATTAGTGATTGGATTAAGGGTAGATGATTTTAATTAGCTCAATATCCGATTACAAATTTAGTGAGACAAAGTAATCTAGTTAATATGCCCAACCATGAAAACTCAATTATTTGAAATTAATGTTATAAGACATCTTAAAATGTGCAACACAAAATATAGTGATATTTTATGTATGATTATATATAATATTAAATCAAGTAGATTCTACTTATTAAAATTTAATAAGTAATATCGAACAACATCTCGACTACAGGACACCTTGTTTGACACACATTAAAATGCTAATTTTCAGCAACATTCTACTTGAATGGCTTCTGAAATGAGAATATACTTTTTTAGTTAGACGGCCAATTGTGTTCATGCAAATACAGACATAATTAGCTTCAATAAAAATTCTAGGGTCCCATGCTTATATATGTTTATATAATGCAAGATGTAAATTTTTGTACAAAAAAAAAAAGAGCTAATGTTATATTTGGCCCAATATTTATAATTGTGCTCCAATGCACAAAATGCAAATTAACACAAAAAAATCAATAATTTATTTAATATTTATTGAGAACATACAAAAATTAAATTTTTTATTATCCAAATTATGTACTCTAAGAAAATTGTTATTAAAAAGTAAATAAAAAATGATATATGGTTGGTCATTAATTGTCAACTACTAAATTATAGTAATTAGTGACAATATGTTAAATAAAAAAGTAGTATTTATTGATGTGCTAAATTTTGTCCATGCTGTATTTTGTATCAAATTTGACACATCTTTTAACATGTCCAAATTTGTACATTTTTTTGGAACAACGTAATTAGAGTTATATTTTTTATAAAATGTGTTAAATACAATATTGCACCATTTTATTGGTATTTCATTAGAGATACTCAGACCAAACATATTAATTAATCATTTTGCTAGGTTCAAATAATAATATGTGCATATAAAATATGCACTAAAATATTACAATTACAAGTGACGTGATAGTTTTTCCCAACTAATTACGTTTATTTCAGAAGAACCCACTCTTTAAAATTATAGTATCACATCAGTAATGTTTTGATATATATTTTAATAACATATGTCATTACTCAAAACTATGTCCCATGTCTATCTAATAAAAAATGTCACAATATGAATGATACGATAATTGATCGATCGATCGAGATTTCCTATTGGCTTGGCCAAAAAAAGACAAGAATTAATGTACTACATGTGAGGTTTTGGTGGTGTGATCCAAGAGTCCCGGACCCACACGTTCCAAGGGGCAAATTTTCTACTATCATATGTATTTTGCTATAACTCTCGTGACATTTTTATGGTTTGGTCAATTGGTATGATTATTAGTTTATAAGAAAGCATAACATATATAGTGCGATACTTTATTAAAAATAAAGCAAGACTAAGATGCATCCCAGCATAATGCTACTTTATACTTCAAAACACATTATTAAAATCACAATTTTTTTTTATTTTATATCAAATTTTTACATTATATAATACAACAATTTTTCTATATTTTATTTACATCATTTAAATATTTTTATTAATTAAAATAATAAAAATATTAATTAATTTAGAAGAAAAAAAAGATAGAAAAGTGTATAAAAACTGTACGCCCTGATTTTCCCACGGGCTGATTAGCAAGACGAACCTCGGACTAATCAGGCTTAGTCCGAGGTGCCCACAGGACGAAGATCCTATTTCCAGGGCGGATCTTCTCAGCTCAAGAGGGGCATCAGAAGGCCACGCCAGGAGAACAGCTCGTAATACGAGCTGTACGTGTCACGAGGAGCCCAAGAAGCTCTGAGCCTTTATGAAGTCAACACGCAAGATAAACGTGCATATATCTGACATCACGTATTTGATATCCCCCTGACTTCTCGGACACGCAGTAGGAACGTGCGTGTCAGACACCCACGGATGGGTTGGGCCGTGCGGCCCATTGTCTCCTTCCATGCTGATTAGACCACACTTATGTGTCAGGTTTAGGAATTAATCATGAATGCCACAGAGTTGATATGACAAATGGTAAGGTCACGGGATGACCTCCCTACCAACTTCCAGGTGCCCTCTCCTATAAATATGGAGACCCTGGGAGTTGATAGGGGTTGGAAAAAATAGTCTTTGAAGAACTATATACTTTGTAAACCCAATACCCAGAGAAAATAAATAATATCGACTAGTGGAGTAGAAGGATTTTAACCTTCGAACCACTTAAAAACGTGTCATGAGTCACCTAGTTCATTATATAAGATTTCATATCTGTGACGGTTCTACCTTGAGTGCTAATCTCTTTCTCTTCTTCTCTTAATTACCTGTTGCCGAAGAACCGCGTCAACAGTTTGGTGCTTTCATTGAGAGCAAGTTCGATTAGTACTATCGCGGACATCCAACTATGGTGACCACTCGATCCAGGCATGGCAACGAGACAGAACAGCATGATGGGCAGGAGGCCCACCAGGTTGCCATCCCTGATGAGCAAGCTCCTGAGGTCCAGCAGAGGCCAGGAAAGCAGCCGGCGGGCCAAGACGACACTGGTAGTTCAGCGCCCCGGCCGCCTAATCCGAATCCATGTTATTATTCTGCGGTGGAGATGGAGAATGTTCAACTGAGGAGCCAGTTAGCAGCAGCTGGTCGGCAAATCCAGGATATTCTGAGCCGACTACCCCCTCTCGCAACCAACGGTAACGTTGGAGAGAGGCAAGGCGAGGCTCCTAAGTCTCGCCGGAGTAATCGGTCCAGGCATAGCCGTTCGGGTAGACTTCCTGCAGCCAACTCCACCCCTTCATCACACCATCAGGAGGCAAACCTCAGGGAAATACCTCGGACCGGACAGCAGCAGTATAGCCGTTCGGTTAGGACGTCAACCCCTAGCTCTCAGCCTTCCTCGAGGACGCCCAGAAGAGATCGAGGAAATTCCCGAAGAAGGGCCGAGGAAGGCCAGAGGCGTCAGCCCGCCCCCGAAGAACGTCCAGTTCCTCGTCCAGATCGCCCAGCGCGGGGCCAGCAAGCTGGCAGGGCCGAGAGGCCCCCACCAAATTTAGTCCGTCCGGACGGCACTAGGATCGCCTCCCCGGTCAGGCACCCTCCTTCTCCCATCAGATATCCTTCTCCTCAGCCCGTCCGAGACATCCCGACCTACGGAAATAGCAGGAGAGACCCACCGTCAGCTGGACCCTCCTGGCGTGGCAGGATGCCAGAAGAAGGATCAGGTCGTAGCCGCCAAAGACGCACCCCGAGCCTGTCCAGCAGGAGTCACTGGACAGGTAGTGGACGGAGTGATCTCTCGGGAGGAGACCTGCGCCAGCGACTAAGTTCAGCACAAAGTCACCATACTACCCAGGGAGGCGACCTTCGAGATCGCCTCAATTCTCACAGAGAGGATCGAGTTAGGGATGGTAGCCAGGCCCGCTCAGTGGGGGTCCGATCCGAAGTACGTAACGGTGGAAATGTCCCAAATAACCTATCTCAAGATAGGAGGGGCAACAACCCACCTAATATGTACAACGGGACCGGAGCTGTTGAACAGCCCCGGAATAACCCAGGATCTCAGGACAAAACCCTAGAGCGCCTAACTCAGATGGAGGAACTGATGAAGAAGCTCCTATCGGAAAAAGAAAAAGACGAATATGATTCCGGGGACGAGATGGAACACTTCGCCCCCAATATAGCAGCAACGGCATACCCTTCTGGTTTTCGTATGCCCCACCTATCAAAGTTCAACGGGGATGGAGACCCGTCTGATCACTTAGGGATGTTCAACACCCTAATGATGGCCCATAACATCGGCCCGGAGCTGCGTTGCTTGATCTTTCCCTCCACCCTGATTGGACCTGCCAGGCAGTGGTTCAAGCAGAGTAAAAGGCAGTCAATCAGCTCCTGGAAGGCCTTCTCGGCGGACTTCAAGAGGGCATTCCGTGCCTCTCAGGCCGCCCGAGTCCAGGCCGATTCTTTAGCTAACGTGAGGCAGCAGCCCGGTGAGACGTTGAAAGCCTACTTGAGCAGATTTGCAAATGTCGCTGCTCGAGCAAGGGATGCTGACGATAGCTCCAAACTTATGGCCATGAGGACCGGGATCCTAGTCGGCGGAGACCTGTGGAAGGATATTCAAAGGAGGGGAGTCAGCTCGGTTAGCAAATTCCTTAACAGAGCCCAAGAGTGGATAAACTTGGAAGAAGCTGAAGCTTCTGCCGCCGGGATCAGCCAGGTCCCCGAGAAGACCGCTGGGGCGGGGACGGAGATCGTAGTGGCGACTCCCGATGTCGCGCAAAATAACCAGCCCGGTGGTGGCAAAAGAAAAGGACATGGTGAAAACAACCAGCACGGCCAGAAGAAGAATAAGTCTGTGGATAAGTTCAAGCCCGTGTTCACAACCTATGCCGAGCTCACCCAGACTAGGAAAAATATTTTCCTGGCCAACGCAACTCAGGTCCCCTGGAAGAGGCCGGAGCCATTGAAGCGCCCTAAGGGAAGGAGAGACGCTTCCAAATTCTGCCGTTTTCATAACGACGTCGGGCACAATACCGACGACTGTAGGCACCTCAAAGATGAAATCGAGACTCTTATCCGAGCAGGTCCATTGGCGCAATACTCGCGGAATAGGGTCCCAGCAAGTCGACCCGTTCCGGAGGTCCCAGCCAGTCAGCCCGGGCGTCGGACAGATCAGGACGTCCTTCCCCCCGTGGTCGAGGGAGAGATATCCACCATCTCTGGAGGACCACACATGGCTGGCACGAGTAGGGGCGCCAAGTCTCAAAAACAGAGGCGTCTGGGAACAACCCGAGCCGAAGCCCTCGAAGAAGAGATGGCCCGGCTCAAAAAGTGTGGCTTTATTCGTGAAGCCAAATTTCCAGTTTGGGTCGCCAATCTCGTGCTAGTTCCAAAGCCCAACGGGAAGTGGCGGACCTGTATTGACTTCTCCGACCTGAATGAAGCTTGCCCCAAGGATTGCTTTCCATTGCCAAGGATCGATCAATTGGTGGATGCCACGGCGGGGCACGAGCTCATGTCCTTCATGGACGCGTACTCAAGCTACAATCAGATCGCGATGAATCCGGCAGACCAAGAACATACCAGCTTCATGACCCCGACTAATGTCTATTGTTATAAGGTCATGCCGTTTGGTCTGAAGAATGCCGGAGCTACCTACCAAAGGCTAGTGAACAGAATGTTCGCGGACCAGATCGGGAAAAACATGGAAGTATACGTCGATGATATGCTTGTCAAGTCAAAGACTGCCAGCAACCACGTTGCCGACCTGGAAGAATTTTTTAACATACTGCGAGAATATGGCATGAGGCTCAATCCTCAGAAATGCACTTTCGGTGTTGCATCGGGGAAATTCTTGGGTTTCATAGTCAATACCCGAGGAATCGAGGCAAACCCCGACAAGATCAGGTCACTACTCGAGCTTCCTTCCCCCAGGTCGTGGAAAGATGTCCAAGGCCTCACAGGAAGAGTGGCAGCACTGAACCGGTTCATTTCCAAGTCGACCGACAAGTGTTTGCCCTTCTACAACCTGCTCCGGGGAAACAGGAAATTCGAATGGACAGTAGAGTGCGAAAGCGCATTCCTCGACCTAAAAGCGCATTTGGCTGAACCGCCTGTGCTATCAAAACCCAAGGTAGGAGAACCTCTTTTCCTCTACATTGCCGTCACTGAGGACGCAGCTAGTGCCGTTCTGGTGCGAGAAGAGGACCAGGCTCAGAAACCGGTCTATTACATCAGCAAGAGACTCCTCGGAGCTGAATCAAGATATCCAATGAGGGAGAAACTGGCGTTCTGTCTAATCACGGCCTCGCGAAAGCTCAGGCCATACTTCCAATCCCACTCTATACACGTCATGACCGATCAGCCTTTAAGGCAGGTTTTGCAAATGCCTGAAGCATCGGGACGCTTGCTAAAGTGGGCGGTCGAACTCAGTCAGTTCGAGATTTTCTATACTCCCCGAACTACCATAAAAAGTCAGGCCTTGGCCGACTTCGTGGCGGAATGCGCGGGATTCCAAGAGATTCCATCAAGAGACTCACCTCAGGTCGCCTCCCCACACTCGTCGTGGAAGATATTCATTGACGGTTCGTCTAACGAGAACGGCTCCGGGGCCGGAATCATTCTGATATCCCCAGAGGGACATAGATTCCACTCGGTGCTAAGGTTCGGGTTCAAGGCGTCTAACAACGAGGTAGAGTACGAGGCTTTGTTGGCTGGACTTAGGATAGCTAGTGAGCTAAAGGCGAGCTCTGTCCAATGCTTCAGCGATTCCCAGCACGTGGTGAATCAGGTTCTAGGCGAATATCAGGCGCGGGGACACAAGATGGCCGCCTATTTGGCAAAGGTAAAGTCCGAGCTGTCTGCGTTTGGGCAAGGGTCAATCGAACAGATACCTAGGGAGCAGAACGCCAACGCAGATGCTCTCGCCAAGCTCGCCGCCTCGGGAGAGACAAAAACCCTGGGGTTGGTGCCAGTTGAGTTCTTGGAGAATCCTAGCTTAGACGGGGATCGGGCAGAAATTGAAATGATTGACATCAGGCCGACCTGGATGACTCCCATTATTGAATATCTCGTCGAGGGCAAGTTACCCGAAGGGCGCAACGATGCACGGCGAGTCCTTTATCAAGCTCCGAGGTATACGGTAGTCGAAGGGGTGTTGTACCGACGTGGGCATTCCCTACCTCTCCTCCGGTGCGTTCTTCCAAGTGAAGCGAAGGCCATCCTGCAAGAAGTTCATGAAGGATTCTGCGGAGACCATGCTGGGGGTCAAAGCCTGGCTTTAAAGGTCCTCAGGCAAGGTTATTACTGGCCGACTCTGTCCAAAGACTCGATCTCATATGTAAAAAGGTGCGACAAGTGTCAGCGATTCGCTGCGGTTGCCCGAGCTCCTCCGGTCGAGCTAAAAATGATTTCGTCCCCCTGGCCATTTGCCGTTTGGGGGATAGATCTAGTAGGCGCCCTGCCTACCGGAAAGGGCGGGGTCCGTTACGCCATAGTAGCATTCGTCTACTTCACTAAGTGGGTCGAAGCAGAGCCGTTGGCGACAATAACATCGAAAAAGGTGTTAGACTTCGTGGTTAAAAGCATCATATGTCGATTTGGCCTACCTAAGAAGATCGTCTCCGATAACGGCACTCAATTTGACAGCGATCTGTTCACCGAATTTTGCGAAAGGCACGGAATTGTGAAAAGCTTCTCGTCCGTGGCCTATCCCCAGGCGAACGGCCAGGTCGAGGCTGTCAACAAAACTCTGAAGGCGAGCCTCAAGAAGAGGCTAGATGAGGCAAAGGGGATCTGGCCAGAACAGCTCCCCCAAGTCCTGTGGGCATACCGGACCTCACATCGGACTCCCACGGGTCACACGCCTTTCTCCCTAACCTTTGGGAGTGAAGCAGTCCTCCCCGTGGAGGTTAAAGTTCTGTCACATAGGGTCCAGTCCTACGACCAAGACAGGAACCACGAGCTCCTATGCCATTCCCTAGACTTAGTGGGTGAAAGGTGAGAAGATTCACAACTCCAGCTCGCCCATTATCAACAGAAGATCACTCGCTACTTCAACACTAAGGTCAAAAGACGTGCCTTTAGCGTCGGTGATTTGGTCTTAAGGAGAGTTTTTCTGGCCACGAAAGATCCCAAAGATGGGGTTTTGGGACCAAACTGGGAAGGACCATACCAGGTCATCGAAGTCATCCAAGAGGGAACTTATAAGTTAGCTCGACCTGGCGGAGGGGCGGTCCCACGGACTTGGAATGCCATCCACCTAAAGAAATACTATCAATGATCCACTTGTAAGGCCTAGGAGGTCACCTTCCATGTATAAATAAAAATCAAATGTTTCTCTTTATTCGCAAGTGTGATTTTAAAGTAACCACGAAAGACCCTTTCCCAGTTACTTGGGGGGCATATGGTACCTGGATATAACCAGGTCTCCTTAACGACTTGGGTGTTAATTTTTATCTATGGATAAGAGTTATCACAAACTAAGTCCTATCCTGGTTTTAACCAGATCATAAAACTTAGAAGTTAACTAAAATTTATTGACCGCGGTTCTTCTTTAAAGAGCCCGGGATATGGATAAAAGTTGACGCGAACTAAGTTTTCAAAATAAGTTCCTAGTTTTAACCAGGTCATAAAACTTAGAAGTTAACTAAAATTTATTGACCGCGGTTCTTCTTTAAAGAGCCCGGGATATGGATAAAAGTTGACACGAACTAAGTTTTCTAAATAAGTTCCTGGTTTTAACCAGGTCGTAAAACTTAGAAGTTAACTAAAATTTACTGACCGCGGTTCTTCTTTAAAGAGCCCGGGATATGGATAAAAGTTGACGCGAACTAAGTTTTCAAAATAAGTTCCTGGTTTTAACCAGGTCATAAAACTTAGAAGTTAACTAAAATTTATTGACCGCGGTTCTTCTTTAAAGAGCCCGGGATATGGATAAAAGTTGACGCGAACTAAGTTTTCAAAATAAGTTCCTGGTTTTAACCATGTCATAAAACTTAGAAGTTAACTAAAATTTATTGACCGCGGTTCTTCTTTAAAGAGCCCGGGATATGGATAAAAGTTGACGCGAACTAAGTTTTCAAAATAAGTTCCTGGTTTTAACCAGGTCATAAAACTTAGAAGTTAACTAAAATTTATTGACCGCGGTTCTTCTTTAAAGAGCCCGGGATATGGATAAAAGTTGACGCGAACTAAGTTTTCAAAATAAGTTCCTGGTTTTAACCAGGTCATAAAACTTAGAAGTTAACTAAAATTTATTGACCGCGGTTCTTCTTTAAAGAGTCCGGGATATGGATAAAAGTTGACACGAACTAAGTTCATAAAAATAAAGAGATGAATTGTAGCAAAAGGCATAAAAATATATATATATATATATGTGTTAAAGTTGTTGAGCAAATTGTCTCAAGGTGGAAACACCTCATAAAAAATTACAATAGAAAACAAAATAGTTCAAAATACTTAAAGAGAAGTATCCTAAGCCCCATCAGTTGGCCCTTTGGAGGTCGCGGTCTCGTCCTGCTCCGCCGCGACAGAGGCCTCTCTAGTCTCCGAGGGAGGTACCTCTTTATTTAGGCGGGCTTGGAGCTTCGGCAGCAAGAACGCCCAGAGGTCCGGCGGCATGAAAGAAAAGTCCGCATCCGGGTTGTGGGACCAGCAGTGATAAAACAGGTCCTGCAAGGACTGCTCCAAAACGGCCCGCTCGGCTTCCATGGCGGCCTGGGCCTCGGTCTTTGCTACCTCGAGATCTGTCCGTGATGCGGCCAGGGAGTTTTTAAGCTCTCGGTTCTTGGAGCGGATCTTCTCTAGCTCGTCTTTAGAGGCCGCCAGCGCGTCTTTCGCCTCCTGAGCCTCCTGAAGGGCGGTCTGGCGCTCAGCCTCCATACCCTCGAGCTGGGCCTTGGTCCTAGCAATGCCTCTGTATGTGGCAGCAATGCCCTGCAAGAAAGGAAGGATAAATTAACTAACTGGAAGAAAAAAAAAAAGAAAAAGGGCGGCGTGTGAGTGTTAAAGCTTTAAAAGAATGGGGCAGTTTACCGTTAGGGTCATGTCCATCGAAGACTCTATGACTCGGACCGGGCTCATTGTTTCGATGGCCCGGAGCTCCTTCTCCCTGAGCTTGTAGAAATGGCTGACGGAATAGCTCGCCAACTCATACACCGTCCCCCGGAATGCTTCTGGAATCTTCTCCAGATCCTGGGGATCGACCGGGATACGCACATCCGGGGCTGCCGAGGCCGGATTCCCGATCTCCGTTACCCCGTCCTGGATGGCTAATATAGATCGTTGGGGTGGCGGGAGCATAGGTCCTGTCCTGGCGACAGGAAGGATCGCCCCAGCGACCTGGGATGGAGGGGCTTTCTCCTTCTCCTTAGCCGGGGATTTGGTGGAGGTCCCAGCCGAGCTCTTGGATTCTCGAAGCCTTTTCAACCTTGGCCCCGCTGGGGGGTTCCCGCCAAAGACCACGCCCCGCAGATTACCTCCGGGCTGAGACATCTCTTCTGACAAGAACAAAAAACATGGTTATTACAAGGTAGCAATCATGCAGAAATAGAGGCAAAAGGTTTAAAGGAAATAAATAAGCGAATACTAAGGGAGCCCTACCCCCCGAGCTGGAAGAGCCTAAGACGATTATCTCATGAACTGGCGCAGGTTCTAGGTCCGGTTCTGACTCGGGGCTGGACTCTTCTACATACTGCCTAATCCCCGGGACATAAATGCCCCTCTGAAGCACCGGCCACGTGCGTAAGTTGGTCCCATACTCCTCAAAAAGCATCGACCTAAAAGCTAGGGTGTTATCTACTAATACGGTACCCCTAGGCCGACTCTCTTGGTGATCCAGCACGAGCCGGTCAACACAATGGAGCAAGAGCGTGTCCAGGTCCGGATTCCTCGGATGACGATGGACGAGCTGCCTAGGATTGAACCTAACCAGCCGGGGGTCTGCAGTGGCCCTATCTACATTCTTAAATAAGTAAGGATTACCTTGGTCGGAGGGACCCGCGGCTGCTTCGGATTGGACCCTCTCCTCATCCATCATCTGGGAGACCTCCAAGGTCCTCTTCCTACTCCTCACGAGAGGAACTTCGTCATTCTCTTCCTCACCTTCGTCGTCGGCGATCTCCTCCGCGACGATCGGTCTGTTGTCGCGAGCTGGGGGCGGCCCCCGGGGCCTCTTCAAATTCAAAGTCTGATTTGGGAAAATCAGCTTGCAGAATACCATCGTCTCGTCAGTCACGAGCACGCGGTAGTCTTTCTCACTGGGGGGCAAGCTCGCCAGTGTGTCGTATTGACCCCCGAGGGTCGCGGACTTTTCGGTCCTCGCATAGATGGCTGCAAGATCGGTTGAAGTCAGAAGTGGGATAAGAAGGGAGCTAAAATAAGATAACCCTTAAAAGGCGGGCTAAGGTCAAGGATCACTTACGAGGGCGGTTAAAGTAATGATGATCGCAGTTGCGGAACCCAGTTGACATAAAAAACTGGTCCTTGAAGTCGTTCGGGTGGCTCGGCAGCTCGATGACCGCCGCTGTATTAGGGAAACGGGTTAAGTAATAGAACCCGTCGCCTCACCCCCGCTGATCCGGGCTGGCCTTGAGGCAAAAGAAGTATAGAATATCAGCAGGAGTGAGGACCTCCCACTCGTGCTTTTGAAATAAATACCTCAACCCCGCCAGCAGACGGTAGGAGTTGGGAGGGAGCTGAAATGGGGCCAACCCCACATAATTCAGGAAGTCGGCGAAGTACTGGTCCAGGGGGAGGAAGGCCCCTGCCTTGAAGTGTTCGCCGCTCCAGGCCGCGAACGATTCATCGAGCGGTGCGCAGCTCCGCTCGCCCTCTGCGGCAGGTCGGGCGATCACTGAGGCTCTCCCCAAGGGAATGTTGTGGGTGATGAAGAGTTTGGTGATCTTGGCCTGCTCGGTTATCTTCGAGACGATTCTCTCCGCCTCGAAAAATGCGTCAGGGGCCACCTCGGCCTGTTTCTCCACGGCCGGGCCAAAGTGAGGAATCGGCGAGCTGGGCATCACTGCCTTTCCTTTATCTTGTTGGGAGGCCGAGCTTCCCACATTCTTCGGGGGCAGGTTCTTCTTCGGGACCATCTGGTCGCCTATCGAACAAAAGAAAACACTTTAGAAAAGGCGACCCAAGCAGAAAAATGAAGCAAGTGTTAATTACACGAGCTGGGGTAAGCCCAGCCCGTGGAGAGTGGAACCACGCGGTTCAATGAACACGCGCCTATGCCCTCAACAGATCCCAGATTACTCGGAATTCGTGTGTCAAGGGGCTCAGAGTAAAATTTTTGCCTTGGGGGGAAAGTTTCACCAGGCAAAGCATTGCAAAACCGCTTTTGAGGCGTATTCCCTAAGCTACCCGGTTTTGCACCCAAAATTCCTAAAGGTCCTACCCAGAAATTGTTCCCAAAGAAACACCTTGAAACCCATATTCTAAAATGATTTCCTGCAACAGGCGTGCCCTAATCTAAGAAGGGCCGTCACCCTCCATATCCGCGCAACCCAGAAAACCCCTGCATGTGGCTACAGTAAAGTTTTTTACCTAAGCTACAGTGGCATGCTTTCAAAATAAACTGGGTCAGAGAACTTACAGTGTATAGCTGGATGGTGAGCGAGATTGCTGCGCTGGTAGGAGCTTCGTTGGTACAGTGGCTTCCGAGGCTTTGAAGAAACTCGTACGCTTAGGCTTCGTGAACAGAGAAGATGAAAACAGCAGAGATGAGGGTTTCGTCCTTTGGAAAGTTAGAGAAGGAAGAAGGAAATTTGAGAAATTTTTTGAATGATAAGGTGGCCCGTGCGTAGGGTGGCCACCCCCTTTTTATACAAGGGAAGGATCACGTTTGAAAGGCTCTTGGGAGACCCTCCACTCGAAATATGAAACGACGGCTGGTCAGTAGGCTAGGCCATTTAATGCGGTTCTCGTAGAGTGTACCGTAGCCACCCACGACGTTCCACGTATCAGACGCCTGCGAAAAGAATGGAATGCGAAGGGTTGTGGGGGAAGTCTAAAAGCCCCTACTGTGGCCTCCTATACATGACGTCATATACCACGAGCAGGAGCTTGGGGGGCAGATGTACGCCCTGATTTTCCCACGGGCTGATTAGCAAGACGAACCTCGGACTAATCAGGCTTAGTCCGAGGTGCCCACAGGACGAAGATCCTATTTCCAGGGCGGATCTTCTCAGCTCGAGAAGGGCATCAGAAGGCCACGCCAGGAGAACAGCTCGTAATACGAGCTGTACGTGTCACGAGGAGCCCAGGAAGCTCTGAGCCTTTATGAAGTCAACACGCAAGATAAACGTGCATATATTTGACATCACGTGTCTGATATCCCCCTGACTTCTCGGACACGCAGTAGGAACGTGCGTGTCAGACACCCACGGATGGGTTGGGTCGTGCGGCCCATTGTCTCCTTCCATGCTGATTAGACCACACTTATGTGTCAGGTTTAGGAATTAATCATGAATGCCACAGAGTTGATATGACAAATGGTAAGGTCACGGGATGACCTCCCTACCAACTTCCAGGTGCCCTCTCCTATAAATATGGAGACCTTGGGAGTTGATAGGGGTTGGAAAAAATAGTCTTTGAAGAACTATATACTTTGTAAACCCAATACCCAGAGAAAATAAATAATATCGACTAGTGGAGTAGAAGGATTTTAACCTTCGAACCACTTAAAAACGTGTCTTGAGTCACCTAGTTCATTATATAAGATTTCATATCTGTGACGGTTCTACCTTGAGTGCTAATCTCTTTCTCTTCTTCTCTTAATTACCTGTTGCCGAAGAACCGCGTCAACAAAAACATTAAAAAAAAATGTTTAAAGATACTTTAAACTTTGCTGTACATGTAGGGAAGGGGTGATGCAAAATGAAAAAAGTGTATAAAGCATCTGTTGGAAGTATTTTTTATTCTTAATTCTTCGAATTTTGAAGTAAATGCTATTTTGAAGTATTTATTGGGGATGCTCTAACATTTAGCACTAAATAAATAAAAATTATAGTGAAATTATATTTATGGTAGCATATATATATATATATATATATGACAGCACTTCGGTGCAGCACTGGTGCAGCCAGGGCACATTTTAACACTCAAATAATATTTTTTCTAATTTTTTTATGACAATGTACATTGTTGTTATTTAAGGCATCCTATTAGAGATCAAGCTTCTGTTACAGCTGTTACTTAACAACTCATTTACTCTCTTCGAAGTTTAGTTAAATAACCAATTCGGTTCTTGTAATAGCTCATTCAGTTACTCTGTTTTGTGTCATAGTCTTTGTTGTAACTGTTTTGTAACAACTTAGCTAACTCATCTTCATCAATATATATAGCTAAATAGTCTCAACATTTATGGTTGTGCTCACTACTACAAAATTGGGTTTTCCCGACACTCAACCACGACAGTCAACTCTGTTGACTGTCGTAGTTGCTTAGCGGGACTCTACACCGACAGTTAAAAACTGTAGGCATAAAGACCAACGCCGACAGCTAATAACTGTCACTGTTGCTTTTGACTGTCGCTATTGACCCCAACGCCGACAGTTAATTCGAGACCAATGCCGATAGGTAAAATGTGTCGCTATTGACCCCAACGCCGACAGTTAATTCGAGACTAATGCCGACAGTTAAAATGTGTCGCTATTGACCCCAACGCCGACAGTTAATTCTAGACCAATGCCGACAGTTAAAATATGTCGCTATTGAGCTTAACGCCGACAGTTAATTCGAGACCAATGCCGACAGTTAATAGGTGTTGCTATTGACCCCAACGCCAACAGTTAATAAAATTCCAATGCTGACAGTCATAAAATGTCACCAAAATTCAAATAAAAAATTATAATTAATGAAAAGTATAATTTTACAAATATAACTAAATTATGTAAATATATATATATTTATAAAAATTATTAAAAACTTTTAAAACTAGATTTTTTTGTTTATAAATTTTTCATATTGTTATTTTTTGTATTTATATAATAATTTTTATATCAAAATTTAAAATTATTATTCTTTAACATATTTATAAAATTAATTATATTATTTTTTAACACATTTATAAAATTTGTATTAGTTAAAAAAGAGTTGTTTTTTATTAATTGGAAAAATATTGTAAAAAATTTAATGAAAAGTATAATTTTAAAAATAAACTAAATTATGTAAATATATATTTATAAAAATTATTAAAACTTTTAAAACTATATTTTTTTTGTTTATAAATTTTTCATATTATTATTTTTTGTATTTATATAATAATTTTTTATATCAAAATTTAAATTTATTATTCTTTAATATATTTATAAAATTAATTATATTATTTTTTAACACATTTATAAAATTTGTATTAGTTAAAAAAAAGTTGTTTTTTATTAATTGGAAAAATATTGTAAAAAATTTAATGAAAAGTATAATTTTAAAAATAAACTAAATTATGTAAATATATATATTTATAAAAATTATTAAAACTTTTAAAACTATATTTTTTTGTTTATAAATTTTTCATATTATTATTTTTTGTATTTATATAATAATTTTTTATATCAAAATTTAAATTTATTATTCTTTAACATATTTATAAAATTAATTATATTATTAACTATATTATTCTTTAACACATTTATAAAATTTGTATTAGTTAAAAAAGAGTTGTTTTTTATTAATTGGAAAAATATTGTAAAAAATTTAATGAATAGTATAATTTTAAAAATAAACTAAATTATGTAAATATATATTTATAAAAATTATTAAAAACTTTTAAAACTAGATTTTTTTGTTTCTAAATTTTTCATATTATTATTTTTTGTATTTATGTAATAATTTTTATATCAAAATTTAAATTTATTATTCTTTAACATATTTATAAATTAAATTAACTATATTATTCTTTAACACATTTATAAAATTTGTATTAGTTAAAAAATATTTTTTTTATTAATTGGAAAAATATTGTAAAAAAATTTAATATGTAAATTTATTAGTTATGATTTTTTTTTATTAATATTTATATATGTTTAAATATTTTTTTATTAAAACGTATTGGAGCAATGCCGACAGTTAAAATGTGTCATTGTTGGGAAAGAGAATTTTTATAAGGGGCAATGCCGACACCTATAAGTTGTCGCTATTGGAGGCAATAATGACAGCTTATAGGTGTCGGCATTGCCCATTAAAAAAAAATTGGCTGGTAAAAATTTTTCCCCCCAAATAACCTTAATTTTTCCCTCTTCCTTCTTTCTTTCTTTTCCCTCTTCCTTCTTTCTTTCTTTTCCCTCTTCTTCTTTCTTTCTTCCAGCCGAAATAGTTCCTCTATAGCTTCCAGCCGAAAGGTCCCTCCACCAGCCAGCCCACCACGACGTCGTCGACGCCGAACCAGCCTCTCACCCGCCGGCACCGCCTCACTGGCTCTCACCCACCAGCCGAAAGGTTCCGTCTGTGCAGCCAGAAACCAGCCACACCCCACGGTCTTTCTCTCACTCACTCTCTCTCTCTCTCTATATATATATATCTTGTCTTCTAGTTTGGGTTGTATTCGTGGGTATAGTGTAACGTCCCTAAGGTAGGGTACGTTCGCCACATACTCGTAATTTTAGAGTTTACGAGTATGTTAGGCACTTGACTAAAAGGATTAAATAAAATGATACGAAGAAATACAGAAAAATTTTAAACTTTTATATAAACTTATTAGTAGAAATTATTACACGTATGAATACTTTAAATTTAAGGCAGCCATATTAAAATTCTAAACCATTATTGCATTGCTACTGAGTCCGTGCTCCACAAGTTGCTCAACAGCTAAAGCCACACCTGGAAAAAATGTTGGAAAATAACATAATGAGCAAACGCTCAGTAAGCAAATCTCATGCATACACATACACATGAATGTCGTGAGTTTGTAGTGCACATATACTAATATGCTGACTTATATACTTATGCATTTCATTTATTGCTCAAGCACTTTCAAACTTTACTTTTATGCTCTTTCTTTTAGTTTCACATTTTTATGGGCCCAATATCACTTGTGCACACTGTTTGATTCAGCCAATGCCTGCAGGACTTGTTACACATATCATATAGAATCTCATGGGTTCTCCTCCGGCTAGCCATCATCTCAGCTAGGCTCATCATAACACTCATTTCATCGTTGCCATAGCTGCCATACTTATTACACATATGGAGGAGAAAGACGGAAACATTGCAAACATATCTGAATGGTCAACTCTGACCTAGCCCACACTAGTGGGCAGCTACTATAAGTCTTATAGACCTCCGTCTTCTTCATTACACTTACTTAATTGCTTCATCGAAACAGTGGCACCCTTTTTAACATCTTATTATCACTTTGCTTAAGCCTTGTGTCATTAAAATGTTTAACTTTACATAAGACTTTTCAAGGCATTTCATAACTTTTCTCATATTCATATGCATGGTCTTATATCACATAATAATGTATCACATAACTGTACATGCCATGCATACATGCTGATGCTGAAATGCCAATGTTCATGTTCATGAGTCATGTTGATGGTATTCAATCAATGCATTGTATCACATCTCATATAACTCAAAACATCTTTAGTCATAATACATGAAGCTTTGGGTTGGTGGCGTTGTTATACCTTAACGTAGAGCTATGGCTCAGGTCTAAGGTTTCCAGCCTAAAAACTTAAACGCTTCATATATCATAACATATAACAAATCATGAACATAGAGTAATCCACATATCCATCAACATAAGAACACATACTTGCACATAATTCATATCATTCTTAACCAAGTAAGACATCTTTCACATATCACAGAATTCATCAATTACATATCACACAACACCCTTATGGTGTTCATATAACCATTTTTCACATACTTATCATATGCATCATCATCATACCATACTTAACTCATCAGATGTACACAATCAATGTAGTCATGCATCTTACACTTAAGCACAAAATGTGAGATTTACTTACCTTAGGTCCTTAGCTTATTTTAAAATTCCTCACCAAGAGTCAATCAATCAAATCCATACAAATCCTATTCAAGGCGCATCATTTATTAAATTCTATCAAAATCATAAATATACACTATTGATAGTGTATATTAATAATACCAGAAACTATATAAATGATAATAATAATTATTATCAACGTAATGCAAATAACTCTTCATATAAAACCATGCTTTAAACCTTGATTATAAGATAATGTACTCTTATGATAATAATAATAATAATCCCAACAAAAATAATAATTATCGTCTATAATTAAACTTATTTCGATATTAATAACAAAATACTTCAATAGCAATACGTATATGGATGTATATATTCAAATAGTCATTTTATAAAAGAAATCATATTTTTAACATAAAGTTGTAATAATCAATATAATGATAATAATATAAATATAAATATTTATATTATTATTAATTAGTCATAATATCAATTCCAGTGATATAATAAATATACTTTCTCCAAAATTCACTGGTCTTACAAATATCAATAACTGTAAGAAACTAATATTTGATATTATTTTAATATTCAAATATTAATATACAATAATAATGGTTAGATAATAGGTTTACTATAAATCATACTTTTCATATATATATATATATATATATGAATCTGTATTCTTGATTTACTTAACAAAATAATAACAATAATAATTAAAATTACTTAATCATAATAATTTCCATATTAATATAAAATCAATTAAATATGTATTTTTATACTTTATTTAATATCTAATATTTTCTAGAAAATTGGACAGCACAACGGCTATAAAGTGGACAATTCCAAAATCAAAACCTGTATCAAAAATATATATAATCCCAGACAGCCAGTAAATTACAGAAAATATTCCATATATCAATAATATATAATTATATACTATAAATACACATAATAACAATTACTCTAATCAATCACAATTAAATCACAATATATAGGTTAAAGAAATTATACCAAAATGATCGGGTTCCACAATAATTCAAACGATGATTTTCTGAGACTCAAAACGTACTTCGGAACCTCGAACACTAAGTTTCGACCGTCGGTCTACGGTGGATCGCGGTGGCTCGTGGTGGGCCCACCACCCAACTATGGTAGATGTAGGAACAAGTTATTGGGTTTTGAAGCCCACAACACGAGGAGCACGATGGTGGTGACGGATCGGCAAACGGATGCCCGAGGTGGCCGAATCGCAACTTTGAAGTCGCGGGGTGGCCGAACTTAAATCGAGTGGTTGAGGCGTTTAATCGGCGAGTGAGCTCTAGATTCCCGCGTGGGTCGATAGTTCGGAGGCCTCTGAATCCAACTGTCTGGCGCGTGGCTAAAAGTGGTGGCCGGAAAGTACTCCTGCGTCGTCGGCAACAGTAACACGCAGAGAGAGAGAGAGAGAGAGAGAGAGTTTATGAGGAGAGAGAGAGTTTCTGAGGAGAGAGAGAGAGGGGTTCAGGTAAAAAGAAAGGCTGAAGCCTTTTTTATTTATTTATTTTATTTTATTTTTTTAAAATTACACTTGGACCCAAAATACTAAAATTCTTTTTAAATAAGCCCTTTAGCAAAACTTTCTTAATTTTATAAAAATCCCCAATTAAAATTATATGACATTCGGGTCCAATACTTGACTACTCAAGTTTCTCTCTCTTTAATCTCATTAAAAACATAAAATGATATTTTAAACACTATTTTTCCATTACTATTTCTTAAATTTGTAAACTTGTACATTTTATGTATTAAAACTCTGATTTATAATAATAAAAAAAATGTATAATGAAAATGTTGGATATTACATATAGCTTTGTTTGTTATTACTACTTTTTTTTTCTTTGCTTGCCCTTAAAATATATCGAATATGCTTGTAAATTAAGGGCGTAGCACCATTCCATTTTAGTTTATTTTATAATATATTAACATTGTTGTTGATTGTGGTTTTTATAATTCTGATAGCATGAATGCAAATTTTGTATTATTTAGACATGCTTTATTTGTGAAGTTATAGGAATCTGTTATATGGTTTTATTAGTTTATTTTCAATTATTTACTGTACAGCAGGAATCCAAGCCAGGGCATACAAATGTGGCTATATTAATAACATGATGACTAAGGCCATGTATTTGATCGTCTAAATTAAGAAATTATATAATTCTCTTAGCATTTGACATCACAAATATTGTTTTCCTTGACAAAACAAGGCAATTTTAATGGTTATATATGCATAAAATGTCTCTTTATGCAACTTTTACTTAATTTAAAAAAAAAAAAAAAAACAACTATTGTTCAATAATTAGAAGTATGAAAAATTGGATGGGAGACATTTTCATGTAATTGAATTATTTTATCATTAGCTCTCCATCTTCAAGTCTTCATGTCCATTATTTTATCATCTTTAGTTTTTGCTCCTGGAGTAGTTTCTAGGTGGTTAGTATACCTTTGATGTTGTTTGCTGTCTGATCTAGCTGCTTGTTGCTGAAAAATCTCTTACCTGCAGAAAGATTTTAATATAAAAGATATCATTTGAATTTGAATATCTATAAATTGTACGAGTCAGGTGAAGCATGAGTGATATGGTTAAAAAATAAGAATTAAGCACTTGTATAATTTATTGGATTTACCAAAACACATACTCACCATGAAATACATGAAAGGGAAAAGAGTTGCAATCGGCAAGTCTGTAAAATTTAACCAAAAATATAAAAAAAAAGAAACAAAGATAGAGCATTATATTATAACCAACCTACTCAGGTACACAATTGTAGATAATCAAAAGAAAGATACACTTATCAAACTTAGTGTTAATGAATTGAATAATGTGAAAACTGATCGAAAAGACACATCAATGATTGGCTCTTCAACTTTAATATATAAGAGAACCCAAAAAACTCGTAGTAGTAGTAGTAGTAGTAGTAGTAGTAGTAGTAGTAGTAGTAGTAGTAGTAGTAGTAGTAGTAGTAGTAGTAGTAGTAGTATGTGAAAACTGATCCAAAAGACACATCAATGATTGGCTCTTCAACTTTAGTATCTGCAACAAGGGCAACAATGAAAACATAGAACAAATGCTTGAAAGGAATATCAAACAAAAACAAAAAAACAAAAAACAGAGCATAGGGGCGTGAGATGAAGAAAATATAGTTACACAAATAGAGTGTGAGACATTGGAAAGAAACAGAGAAACATTTTACCAATAGAGTCATATTCCCAACTTCTGGACTCCTCATCTGGTGTAGCCAGCCTGGTGAAATAGACAAAGCATTTGAATCTTTTTTTTTACTTCTTATTGTGGCTCTGGTACCATAAATAAATAAAGAAAGAGAGAGAGAAGACTGAATTAGAGTAATATCCTCATACATTGCGTGAGCTCATATATAATAGTACAAGAGATCACATGTGCTAATACCAAAGCTAACATAATAATTTGCAGGAAAGGTCCTGATCTGCCTTGGTGCATCATAATATTACAGGAAGTTGGAAGTAAGAAAAATCTGACCTTACCTTTGGCATCGGGAAAAGATAGAACTTGATTCACTGAGCTCACCTATGGTGGACATGGTTGGCCGTAGATGATGAAGACAAGAGAGAGAGAGAGAGAGAGAGAGAGAGAGAGAGGGAGAGAGGGTGAAAGGTTTTGATTATTTTATAGTAACTTTTGATATATTTTAAGCTTAAGAAACCCAACTATTTATTACCCTCTTTCAATTTTTCTTTCTTTAATATAGTCATTAATTAAAGTACCCTACCTAACACTCAACTAACACTTACACTAAAGCTAATGAATGACCAGTTGATATTTAACTAATTGTAACGTGTTCTAATTGTAAACATTGTAAACCTGAAATATAACACTTTATTATGAAAGAAAAAGAGAAAAGAAAAGTTATAATAATAATAATAATAATAAGGTTGAAAAATAAAAATATAATGAAATTACTTGAGGCGTGGTGGTGGTGGGAGTTGAGTGAATAAGGTGATCACGAAGTAGTGAAAGCAAGAGAAATAGGGCCCCAAACCATTGAAATATAGTACTTCTTCTTCTTATATCCATATTTGTGTTTTGGAATGAAGAAGCACATGGTTCTCTGGCTCTTAAATATATATATATATATATTCTGATTATTATTATTGTTTTGTAGCTATTATATAAATATATCATCATCTCACTTAGATTGGTAGCTATTATATAAATATATCATCTCACTTAGCTTGGTAGCTTAGTATTATTATTCTAGAAAGTTAATGTTGATAGGGATTTAAACATAAACTTATTACTCTGTTATTTATTTTATTTCATGTTTTTAAAAAGGCTCTTCGGGATAAAACTCTTGATCTCAAATTTTTGCTTCAGAAAGCAATCTAAAGTTCAAATAGATCATCTCAGGTATGTTTTAATTGTTAAAACTTATTAATTTGGATTCTAATTGTTTAAACATATTCAGAGGTATATTCTTTTATTCTTTTTAAAATTATACAAGTGTATGCTAGAGGAGTTTGAATATCTTAAATATCCATCCATAGTGAAGTAGGTTCTGGGATTATAATTGTGTGCTGCGGTGATAACGGAAGATTGAGAACTTGCATGTCTTAGTGAAGTAGGTTCTGTGATATCTATATAATTGCGTGCTGGGGGAGATATAAGGAAGAAAAATTGTTTGTTGTTTGAATTGATTGAATTATTTATATTGATATTGACAGATGGTTAGGGTACAAATATAGGGGAAGTGTTGTCCGTTTTAAATCATAAAAAATTGTATGAATGATTTAGGTTATGAAAGATTAACGTTTCAATTTCATTTATATTCAAAGCTCAAGTAGTCATATATTTTGACTACTTCAAGCTTTCAAACCTCTGCAATGAATCTTCAAACTGATTTACTTACTCTTTAGTCCTTAAATATATATTTTTTAATTTTTACACAAAATTAAACTTTTGTTTTTCTTGAATATTTATATCTATTACAGATTCTCTGTACACTTTTTTTTTAGGATTGAACATAGTTCTGAAAATAGATTTTTTTGTGTGTACATTTTTAGACAAAATAATGGCAATCGATAAAGAATGGATGTCAGCGGATAGATTATCAGTGAAATATAAGGATGGAGTTGAGCATTTCTTAGAGTTTTGCGCAAGAAATGCTAAAGATCCTAATAACATTTGTTGCCCTTGTATTAAGTGTGGTAATATTCAAAGAATGAAAATTACTGAGATAAAGGGTCACTTATTTAAGTATGGAATAGATCAAAGTTATAAGATGTGGTTTATGCATGGAGAAAAAATCACATTTAGTAGAGAATCTCCATCTAAGAAGAATAATTGTGATTATGTGAATGATGATGAGAGAGATGACATTGCAGAAATGATAGGTGACGCACAATTTGAATCAGATTTTGATCCAGTGAAATTTCAATCCATGTTAGAGGATGCTGAGAAACCCATTTACCCTGGTTGTAATAAGTTCACCAAAATGTCAACACTTCTTAGGTTGTATAATATAAAAATCAAACATGGGTTGAGTGATAAGAGCTTTACGGATATACTTTCCTTTCTAGGAGAGTTATTACCCGAAAATAATGAAATGCCATTGTCGTTTTATGAGGCAAAGAAGACATTGCGTTCGTTAGGCATGCAATATGAAAAAATTCATGCTTGTCCTAACGATTGCATCCTATATCGAAAAAGATTGGTTGATGCAAATGCATGTCCCACTTGTGGTGAGTTAAGATGGCAGAAGAAAAAGAATTCTGGTGAGGTTAGGGTAGGAGTTCCTGCAAAAGTTTTATGGTACTTATCGCCTGTACCTCGTTTAATTCGACTTTATCGAAATGCTGATCATGCTAAAAACTTAACATGGCATGCCAATGATAGAATACAGGATGGTAAACTTAGACATCCAGCTGACTCACCTGCTTGGAAGAGAGTCGATTGGAAATGGCCTGAGTTTGGTAACAAACCTAGAAATATTCGTTTAGGCCTTTCTGCTGATGGAATTAATCCACATACTTCCCTAAGTAGTAAATATAGTTGTTGGCCTGTTATGCTTTCCATTTACAATCTACCACCATGGTTGTGTATGAAGAGGAAGTTTACTATGTTGACATTGTTGATATCAGGTCCTAAACAACCCGGAAATGATATTGATGTATATCTAGCTCCTCTTATTGATGATTTAAGCACTCTATGGTATGAAAATGTTGATGCTTATATGCATATAGGAAGGAAGAGTTCAAACTTAGAGCTGTGTTGTTATGGACCATTAATGATTTTCCTGCGTTAGGCAATCTATCCAGGTTTAGTGTGAAAGGGTACAAGGCATGTCCTATATGTGAAGAGAACACATGTTCTCAATATTTGAAGCACTCTAGAAAGATTTGTTACATGGGACACAAAAAGTTCTTACCCCGCGATCATGTCTTCTGAACATGGGAAAAACCATTCAATGGTTCACAAGAGTTTGCAATGGCTCCACAACCATTATTTGAAAGACAATTGGTTGAAAAGTTGAATAAAGTCCAATTCAAACTAGGAAAGCACAAACAGAGCATGAAAAGAAAGAGAGGACGTGAAAATGGTGAGGAGGTTCAAATTGATCCTAAGGTTTGTTGGAAGAAGAAGTCTATATTCTTTGAGCTTGAATATTGGGAGCATTTGGTCCTACATCATAACTTGGATGTCATGCATATTGAGAAAAATGTGTCTGATAGCCGTATTAGTACATTGTTGAATATTCCTGGACGGAGTAAGGATGGAATTAATGCTCGACTAGATTTAAAAGATATGGGTGTGCATACAAATTTAGCACCAAAGGTTGGTGAGAAACGAACATATTTACCACCAGTTTGTTATACCTTGAATAAAGAAGAGAAACGAGGAATATGTCATTGTTTGGCCAATGTGAAAGTTCCAGAAGGTTATTCCTCCAATATTTCGACATTGGTAGATATGAAAAAATTGAATTTAGTTGGGTTGAAATCTCACGATCATCATACACTTTTACAACATATTCTACCAATTGCTATTCGTTTTGTTTTACCCAAAAAGGTTCGGAATGCCATCACAAGATTTTGCTTGTTTTT